>NC_056742.1:525503372-525528372 GCF_019279795.1 Protopterus annectens | reverse complement strand
CTCAGTCCCCCCTTACCTGCTGGCTTTTCCACCCTCCGTGCTGCTACATGGTCGTAGCCTTTGCCAATTCCATTCAGAACTTTAATCCTCTGTACTACTGAGGCAGGCATTTTGTTGTTTTACTCTGAAATTGTTATAGAAAGAGAGACTGTTTACAAAGTTTCTCTGTTTGCCATGCATCTAGTTTGATGGCTGTCAAAACATGGGATTTCTAGAAGTGATGGCATCTGGAGAGAAGTGGCCAAATTATGCCCCCTTGTGGGTCATTACAGTATGTTGAGCTAAAATTTGTTTAGAGGTTTTTTTTTTTTTTTTTTTTGAATCACAAGTTACAGTCAAGTATACGAGGAGTGCCTTGGCATGGGGTAATAGTGTTTGGCATACTTTGAGATTCCCAACTTTAGTCTGAGCCAAACAACTATTGAGAAATTCTGGGATAGAAATATGAAATTAATTCCTTTTTATTTAACTTCTCTGAATATTACTCAGGAATTTCCTATCATCTGCCCATTATGTAGTTTGCAGTTATCTTGCTTAGAATGCACTAGTTATGGATGGTGAAACTGTAACTTCCATCGTGTTGGTTAATGGACAAGATTTCACCAGGATATAGCTGAGTTGTGGCCCAAAAATAAACCCCTTGACTGCTGAGGCTGCCTAGCTGTGAAATCCTTCAGGTAAAAAAAAAAAAACTTAAGTCAGTTGCATAAATAGTTTGTGTTTCGTAAAAACATTAAACTGTTGTTGTTAACATACAAAACACAGTTGGCCATTTCTCCTCCCTTGCCTCCACCCTCATAATGCATCTACCCAATAGACTGCTAAGATCCACTAACCAGAATTTGCCAGAAGTGTACAAATCTGCTCACCCACCAGGCAAACACCTATCAACTTTTTCCCTAGCTCGCCTCTGGAATTCTTTGCCAGCACTTATTCGTATTACCCACAACCACTCTACCTTCAAGTCCCTACTTTATTCCCACCTGACAACCCTCTGGGAATGTTCCTGCTCTCATCCCATATGACCTGTCTCTACATTATTCCCCACTTGCTCACACTCCCTCACTCTCTCCTCTCTTTCGTCATATTACTATAACTCTACTAAGATTACATGAAAAACTCTTTCTGCCACCTTGGCAATATGTACAATGTGTTAAAAAATATATATCTGTAAATATGCACCACTGCTTTTTTATATTTCACGTTTTGTGTTAACTGACATACATTTTCTATGTGTGTGTGTTTTCATTTTTATTCCAAATTTTCAGTGTTTTTTGTACACCACGTCCAGTATTACAAAAATTGATTTCATTGTCTTCATTTTATATTATTGTCATGGAGCTTTTCTCCCCAGGACTCCATTGAAAACGGGCTCTTCTTGGCCCAATGGACTATCCCGGTAAACAAACTGTAAATAAATAAAATAAAAATTTATAAGCATAATTAAGTTGTTGTAAATAGTGATTTTGCCTGCAGCTTTATTTTCCATTGTGCACTGTTAGCACAGATCATTATCTGTGATTGTTTTAACCCTTTAGTGAAGGGTTTTGGTTATTTTATTTGCTTTATTGTTATTCTTTTGTTTTGTATGTGGGTAAGTGGGCTGGTCTGTCAGCCCTTTTCGGCCCTGAACCTGCCTCATATGTGCAAATTTACAAGTTTGTACAAGAGAAGTAATATTTATACAAGGTAAAGCCGACTTTCACAAGGTAAAATAAATGGCTGAAGATTACCCAAACTGTGAGTTATGTTGCAGATTACCCATGCTGTCATTATGAATTAGCTTGCATTGCAACAAACAGACAGAGTCATGGGTGCTGAGAACTCCATTTCAGTATTTTTTTTCTTCTTTCTAAAATGGGTATGAAATTTGAAAAAAAAAAAAAAAACTATTTATTTCTTAGAGAATCTTTAAAGTAATTTGACTAGTACAGTAACTGTACCAGCCAAACATTTTTACTGCAACCTCCCATTAAAGTCGATGGGAAGTGTAACCTAAGCGTGAAAAGATCATTCCCTTTGTTAACATGGCTTCTGATGTGTACCAGCACAATAGCGTTGCAAAGTCTAATGACCCCGCCCTAGAATTCCAGTGACGAATTAAAAGATCACTATACAAACCTCAAACTTTCAAAAGGACAAGCAGTTATAGTCAAAACAGACAGATCTTTATACCCTGTTTCAATATATGTGGGGGTGTTTTTATGATTGCATAATATGACTCATCTAGAAGTCAGTTTTTGGCAGATGTTATGTGGAGATGATTTTGTATGATTTGGAAAGGTCATAGGGGCATGCTTACAAGAGGATGATTATTTGAAAACATTAGGTGATGTCAAATTTAGATTTATGAGCAGAAATGATTTCTTGACTCAGATTGAGAAGGTTTGATGGAAGTAGCTTTTATGAGATGTTAGGAGACTTTTATTGTATCATGAATCTGCTACAGAAATTTAAATGTGTTACTTAATCTGATAATAGTCACCATTTTACTGAGGTGGTATGTAACAATTGCAATGTCTTGCTAGGTGATAAATACTTAAATGGAATGTTACCTAAAGAATGTTTATTTACATTCCAGAAAGATCAGATCCTTTCTGAATTTCATTACCATATACATTTTGGCAGCCTTCTAATAGGGTTACATCTTTCATAAATGGTTGTTTTCTTTGTGGACATTGTAATGAACGTCAGCCTTCCTTCTCTGCCAAAAATTCAAACACAGTTTTTCATATTTCTTCACGTATTACTTGCAATATAGGATGGATTACATGGCCCAAATGCATAACTGGCTCATTTTGTATTGGTGAAATTCTAGACCTTTCCGTACGTGTATTAGAGCATTTCAATTATATTAATGTTTAAAAACATACACTTTACTTATATAAACAAAGATTGTTATATTAATGCAGTATATTTACATTTATTGGCATATGTAAACATACAACAGGCCATTTTTAAAAACATTTAGATTGACATGAAACATCATACCTCTTTTTACCCTCCTTTTCTTTTGCAGAGCATATGGTTCCTCAAATACCTAGCTAAAGAAACTAAACCGTCATCACTTTGTAAATAAGATATATTGCCATGATTATTTCATATCCTGATGTATTCCTTACCTCTGCCACCTTCAAGGTAAGCCTTGATAATTGGATGGGCAGCCTCAATTTCTCCGCCTCTCTATCATGTCTTACACTCCTTGAGGCTGGAAGTGACTTCTGAATATTGGCTTTTGACTAGGCTTTAATGTTCTGCAGGCTAATTGCCTAATATTTACCTATGAAGTTAATTGGTCAGAATCACACAGTAGACAAATGTAGGATGAGGAAATCAAATTATGGATTACAGGAAGCAGCTGTTTAACATCTCATAGCTTTGGTCATCTGCACTAACACCCTTCATCTAATTCCTTGGTAATTGTTCACCATTATTCTAAAGATATTGTCCAATATTCTAAAGATATTGTCCAATATTCTAACAGCCCTTCTTTGCTATTCCTTTACCTTGGCTGTTTTTCCCAGGGTGCTTCACTACTCTCTGATTGTGACACACGGTGTAACAGAAGAACAACTAATAATGGACAGACATGGAGGTGAGAGCTGGTCAGAGGAGCTGTCATGGATTTGGCTTTCCTAGTCCTTTCTGCTGTGTACTAACACACCACCTCCACTTTGTGGCAGTTATGCAGATAATAAGCGACCCTTTCTGTAACCCCCAAGCTGGGTGAGCTGGTGTTGGCTGCTGCCTCCCACATTCCCCAGCTGGCTGCCCCAGAAACTGCACTACTACAGTCTCTGATAATCTGGGGCTCAGTTGGGGGTTTGTCATACTTCTTGAAGCCCCTGAACCCTTTACTTCAACTCAGACTTGTTTCTTTGTACTTTATTACAAAAAAAAAAATCTCTCAATGAAATTTAAGCTAACCAAAGAAAGCATTCTGCAACAGTTTTAATATCAGCTTCATCTTCAGGCCACTTTTAACTCTGATAAATTAGTGAATTATTGAAAGCTTCGTTCCTTGCCTGTGGAGGCCAGTAGTTATTGTTGCTAATATAAGGATGGGCTTCCCAGTAAAGCCAGTAATTTCCACATAGTTTTTTTGCTGTGCCTTCTGTATAAGCAGGGAGAGAGAGGTCCGTTTTTCTTCATTTGCTACACACTTTAATGACTAACCCACTTTCTGAAACAGCACTGTCTAGTTGAAGTTAACACAGTACTTACATTTTCTAATAAACTGGAACAGTGTTTCTAGTTCTGTATGTCTTGATGTGTCAAAAGCACTTGATAACATCAGTCAAGAGCTGCTACAAAATCAGTTGCTTTGTGTTTATCACATGACACTTTAAATTCAAGTTTGTCTTTAACCAAAGAGGCTGAAAAATAATAAGAATTGTTTTCCTCCCCTTCATTGATTCCCCTTGGTTGTTTTTCATCACTTATTGTTTGGCACCTTAATTTTCACTTTTTTCATTAAATGTAGGAGAGTGTTATGGTGACTCCAGCTTGCTTTGGACTACCCCCTGCAAGGATGCTCTTGAAACTAGCTTTAATTATTTCAAAACCTGGCTAAGCTTGGACATTCTGGTAGTGTGGGGAGATAAAAGTCCTAACTACAGCCCAGCCAACTTGTGTTTGATTAACAGATCAGGCAACTGACAGAGGAGCAGGAGGGATGGGTGTGCCCTTTCTGGGATGCTTCTTTAAAGGAGGTGTGGTCCAAAGAAGTTTCCCTCAGATGCAACTTGCAAGCATGTTGGCTGGGAAAGGGAAAAATGGGTAAGGTATACAAAATATCCCCCACCAATGGATGGAAGCACAGATGGCTGAACCCCCAGGTTACTTTTAAGATCCATGACTGGCCCCAACAACAGTGGAGCAAGTTGGGGGGGTGGGGGGATAGGCAGAAGCTGCCTATCCAGTGTGGATGTGAGGCACCGGGGATTGGTCCAGTATAAATTTATTTAGTGTTTGTTTATATATTGACATTTGATTACTGGGAAAGTCTTGCTGGGTATATGCCCATATTCAGTAGCAGCCCTGGGAGAAAAACTCCAAAGTGTTTCAAAAATGTTTAAGAAAAATAATTTTACAGTCCTAAAAAATAATACAAGAACATCTACAGTTGTACCAAATTAGACACAATGTGAAAACATTGGTTAAGAATAGATACAATTAGTATGACGATTTAATATTTAGAGAAGTTTAAACCAGCTTCTAGAGAAATTAAAGGTAGCTTATTACAATATAAATCAGAATTGCAATATGAAATGAGAGAAAAACCCAGTTATGGTATATTTAGAAAGACAGTCAGGGAGCCTAATTGATTGAAGTAAGGAAGTGAATAAATAGGGGGTGTAAAGAGGTGTAAAGTATTATTAGGTACTTGTTCATATTTAGGGATAATATTTTATGCTGTGATTGATCAAGAATAGAGCCAGAGGATTTTGGCTAGGACGTTTTTCAGAATGGTTTTCAAGGACTGGAGGTAGGTTATTGACCTGATGGATACATGTGAGGAGTTCCAGGCCTTAGCAACATAGTACAAGTACAGACAATGCTCAGTAGATCTGATAGGTTTGTGGACAGACAGGAGTTTTTGGTCATTAGATCTTAATGACTGACTGGGATCATAGTTGTGTAGAATGTTTCGTGCTGGACAAACAGATGGGTGCTGCATACTTTTATAGGTGGTAAAAAGCTGTGTATATATTAGTTAATGGGACAGATATGTTTTGTAGTCAGTGTTGCAATACTGATTCTTGGGTCTCCCTGTCATGCAAAAGCCCACAACTGGCCTAATTTCCAGAGTCTTTACATCATCCCTAGCCAACGGATATCCAAAGACTAACATCTGGATATCAGGGTATAAGAAGGGCATCTGTTGGTGCCATCTTCGGTTCTTTCTAGCAGTGCAGTCCGATGCACTTCATGTGTGCTCAGTACATTTGCAATTCATCGGTTGGCGTGTTTTTCCAGAGAACCTTCTTCCAGTCAGATAAGTACCCCCTTTTTGGGAAATTCTCTACTAAGTTAATGTTCAGAAAGTTCAACAATTGCTTGATGTGTGGGAAGCTAATCCCACATAAAGATTTTCACTCATTTTGTCAGTTTTATTTGGGGCCTCAGCACAATGTCTCTAACTGTCTTGACTGTACAAAATTCCGTGCAAAATCTCACAAATGTAGAGCTGAGGTACTAGCCATCCATAAGGAGGAGTCCTCCACTTCAGCTTTCTGAGTGACATCACAATCCACTGCTACTGCAGGGCCTCTGCAGACCCCAGCATTGACTAGCACCATTTCAAAAAAAAAAAATGAAAAGGCAAAAAGGCCAAGAACAATGACATTACTGAAAACGCTCCTGCTATAGATGTTAAGTTGACCGATTACCTAGATGAGCCACCTTTGCAGCCCCCTGTTCCAATGACTCTTAGGCTCAAAACCTTTGCATTGACCCCTCAGGGCTGTCATGGTTTCTGGCCAATCTACAAATGCTGCCACTGCATACACATTGGTTGAGTCTGAGGTTGCTTTTGCAAGCCTCAGTTTCTTACGTCTGTGCTATTTCTGGCCTCTCCACAAATGCTACCATAGCATACATATTAGCTGGGTCTGAAGTCACTCTGCAAGCCTGAGTTTCTGATGTCCATGCCATGGCTCTCAAGGCAGAGTCACTGTCTTCCCCGGCTACTAAAGCTACAATTGAACTTGTGGTCAAACAACTGCATTCTGTGGTCACCCACTAAAAGTGGACACCCATATCAAAGCAAACCACTTTTTTTTTCACCTTAGATGCTTCTTGCAAAGCAGCTATCACAAGTTCTGTCATCCACTGGCTTGCCTGTCAAGGAGCAGCCCTTGTCAAATCAGGTAAAGGATGAACTATTCAATGCTCCTTTAGACAAATAATTTCTTTTTGGTCTTCCAGCTGAGCAAGTTTTTGAGGAACTGGATAAAAAAAAAGATAGGAAATTAAATATGAAGAATTGTGTGTCAATGACCCCAAGATACAATAGGAATTACCATTCTAAATGTTGGCCTTTTCTGCCTAAAGAAGACAAAGGGAATTCTCCCCATGGCAAAAGGCCAAGACAGTCTAGGAGACGACAACCAGAACAACTGTACAGACCAGGGGGTTCCAAGGTGCCTGTCCAGCACAAAGAACAGCTGTGACCATGTTCTACCTCACCCTCCCATATCCTTGCTTCTCCTCCCTTCTGAGTCTCTGATAAAAAGATTCTCTTTCTTTCTAGACCAGTGGAAATCCATCACTATGGACCAGTGGGTCCTCAGCATCATAGAGAAGAGGTCCCGTATTTAGTTCAGAGAAATACCACTCTTGTTGGTCATTCCAAAGCCACCAAAAGAGCAAGAAAGCCTCTTCCTGCCTGTCCTTAGGGAGCTACTTCACCAAGGATCCATCCAGCCTGTCCCTCCAGGACAAGAGGGAAAAGGCTTCCATGCAAGGATGGCTCTAGTTCCAGAAAAAGAGGGCCCCTGGAGGCCCATCTCGGACCTCTGAAAACTAAACAAGTTCCTCAGCATCCCAGAGTTCAAAATGCTTATATTGCAAAAATTACTGCCCATGATCTTCAAGATGCCTGTATGGTCGCTTTAGACCTAAAGGATGTCCCCTTAGCAGACAGTCACAGAAAGCACCTATGATTTGTAGCAATAGGCTCCCACTTCCAGTTCCGTGTTTTACTTGTTATCTAGTGCGTCCACAAAATGTTTTCACAAAATGTGTAGCTCCTCTGATAGCACATTGCAGAGCTTTAGGGTATCCCTACTTAGACTGTCTCATTCAGGGAAGATTCACATCAGGGACCCTGTATGCCTTACAGAACACTATAGACTGCTTTCAGAAGGTGGGTCTGACATTAAATCTTAAGAAATCCCAAACCCTTCCTCAAAGAAGCGTCCTCTTTCTGGAAACCCTCACAGCTTTGTTCAACAGAAAGCCTTCCTTCCCCAAGACAAGATTGTGTTTTTTGACAGGCTACCTGACCAGCTGCTTCCAAAGCAGCTCATCACTGCAAGAGAATTCCTGAGGATATTTGGGTACATGGCATCCTCATGATCCCCTTTTGTAAAGCTACACATGAGGAAACTCCAATGATTCCTGAAAGATATTTGGGAAGAGCATTCCCAACTCTGGAAACCCTACTGCCTCTCCTTTCCTGCTTGCAGAAGTAGCTCCTGTGGTGGAAGAAGGTAATACAGAGGAACCCAGGAGCAAATTTCACTTTACCAGAGGTAGACAAGACCAGCACCACAGACAGTTCAGACATAGCTTGGGGGACCCACTTAGGTTCCCTTAAAGTGCAGGTTATTTGCTCCCCAAAGCAAAGGAAGTTTCATATAAATCAGGAGGAGTTACTAGCAGTCTACGTGGCCATAACTTTTCAAAAAGACTTAAGCCCAGGGACCTAAAACTCTGGACAGACAGTACCACAGTGATGTGTTACATGAACAAACAGGGGAGAACTTTGTCTTACCCTCTGTGTAACCTTTCCAGGAAAATTTAGATGCTGGCTCAAAAATAGGTATGACCCTCATAGCTTCTTATATTCTGGGTCAGAACAATGCCCTGCCATATTCTGTAAGCAGGGACCTTCTAGATCCCAGTGAATGCACGCTGAAGAGAGAGAGCTTTTCCTGGATCTAAATGTGCACTAGGGGATCCCCTGTATAGAACTGTTCACCTTTCACAACAACAAACCACTACAGATGTTCTGCTCCAGAACACACCAGACAGGAGCTTGGAAGATAGCTGCATTCTCCTTCATATGGACACTAGTTCCTGTATACATTCCTCCCCTTACCCCTGATCCCCAAAGTACTGACAAAAATCAGGACAAGCAGACCCAGCATGATCCCAGTGGCTCCCTTCTGGCAAAGACTACACTGGTTCTCCCTCCTCCTTACACTCAGCCAGCTGAGATTTCACACCCTATCACAAGAGATAGATCTCTTTGGCTAAGTCAAGGGATCAGTCTTGCACTCCTACATAGCTACCCTCAGGTTAATTGCCTGGAGCATTGGATTTTGACACCAAGGGGTACATCCTGTCCCAAGAACATACTTTCCATTCAAAGGAAAGTAAGTAAGAACAATACTAAGAAACCACATCTGCAAAATGGAAAACATTTTCCTTCTCTTGTGACAGCAGCAACCTAACCCTTGTCAGGCAGACATCAACTCATTCGTACAGTACCTTTCAGGCCTCTTTAGACTAGGACTTTTCTATTCCAGCATTAAGGTACATACTTTTGCAATATCAGCTTACCTCCGCAGTGTTCCACCTATTTTCTCACATACTGCCATGAAACCTTTTCTAAAAGGAATGATACACCTCAGACCTCCTTGAAAGAACCCTTTTCCGGCATGGGATGTAAGTGTGTTACAAAAACTGAACTTGCTCTCACTGCCTCGCAAAAGATCCTTATCTTGAAGACCACTTTTCTTTATATCAGCTAGGAGAGTTTCTAAGCTACAAGCCCTCATGTGTAAAGAACCTTTCACTGCCTTCTACAGGGATAGGGTTATACTCAGAACAAACCCATCCTTTATACCTAAAATAGTATCAGAGCTCACTTTAAACCAGGCTATCCACCTACCAAATTCACAGTACAGGGCAGAGCAAGTCCTCCATTCCCTGGATGAGCACAGGCAGATCAGGTACTGTCTAGACAAAAAAAGTCCTAACAGAGCAGAGAAATTACTGCTGGTTTTTGCAGACGATAAACAGGCAAGGTAAACGGGAAAGCCTGTCTCCAAAAAAAAAAACATTTCAAAATGGACAATTAAGTGCATTAAGTCATGTTACTCACATCTTGGAAATGATTTACCTGGGCATATTAAAGCCCACTCCACGAGGCATGGGGCGACTACCACTGCTTTCCTCAAAGGAGTCCCTATCCAGACCATCCTAGAGGCAGCCACATGAAGCTCAGTGCATGCCTTTACAAAGCAGTATAACCTAGGCAGTATATCAAGAGCGACATCAGATTTCACTACTACCCATCCTGCAAAATCTTAAAATCTTATTTGCTAGGGTCCTACAGATGACGCCACCAAATGTCTAGCGTTGGGAGTCCTGGCAAAAATCAGTACTGCAACATTGACTATGAAGACCTTTGTACAGTTGTGTCCCACTTATTCTTATTATGGATAATGTTGCAGTACATACTTCCACTCTCCAGCCCTTCTTTTTGCTGACCACTTGTCTCCTCTTTGCTGGGTGCAAGTGGTAGAGGTGCTTTTCTGCAGATAGTCCTCTTATCTGTATCATCCCCTTTCTGCCTCTGTTTTTCTCCTCCTTCTCACTTAAATTCAGACAACTGGGGAGGTTGTGCTGTCCTCGGGCATCAGACTGCTCATTCATTGCTTAGACAGACCTGAGGATTGTGCTGACGATTGCCCTTCATATACCCTGAAATCCAGACATCGGTCTTCAGACATTCATTGGCTCAGGATGATGTAAAGGCTGTGGTAATCCAGCCACTCATGGGCCTCAGCATGACAGGAAGACCCAAGAATCGGTACTGCAACGTCGATCTACTCGAACATCTACAGCTATGGTAAGTGGGACACAAATTCTACTTTCTAACCAGTTTACGCTTTTTAGTGCTGTACAGTGCTGAGTTCTGAAGGAGTATTTTCTGCAAGTTTAGTACTTTATTATAACGTTGTTCAAGGTTTGATTTTTGTGATGCCTGCAGGTTAGTAAGGCTGAGACTGCCATAAAGTAGTGAGGGGAGGAGTGTTGTTTTAGTTGCCCTGCTGAGAAAGTTTTGACCAAAAAAAGAAAAGAAAATGGCTAAGCTTGTATGGCCACCCTCTCATTGTGCCTAAACCTGACAAAGGTGCTGCTTTCTATGTAGTATTAGTTGAATTTTTGAGGACTCTAATAATGGCTTAGGACTCCTTACTGTTAAGGAATTAAAATTTAACCCCTCAGATATAGTCTGCTGTTTCTAAGATGCTCCATTGGTTAGTAATGTTGTTCCATGCTAAGTCATTTCCAGTCAGTGTGTGTGTGGCTATCCATAGCCACAGTCAGTGTGTGTGGCTATCCATAGCCATGATGTTCTTGTAACTTGTGTTAAATCTGTACAGCATTTAAGGGTATATTGTTCCTTAGAATTATAGAAAAGATGTTGTGAATGAAGCTGTTTTTACACACACACACACACACACACACACACACACACATGCACACACTTCCTTGCCAGAAGTTTTAAAAAGTCTGTGTAGATTTAAGCAGTTTCACTTAAAAGGATTAGAATTTTCTATGTGAAGACAACCACATGCCACAGATAGGAATACAGATGCAGGAAGTACAAGAATGCTAACACAGGAAGTGAAAGAGCTAGGCCAGCCAAAACCACATGGAAAAGAGTGATCCAGGCAAACAAAAATGTTATCTGCATACCTTACAGTGTTGTCTTTACCAGGGCACCATTCGGTATGATTAGAAAGTAATTGTCCTTTTTACTAAATGTGTATTGGACTTTGAAGAGGATTTTGACAACTGTGGGCCGTAGCATAAACATGGAGGAGTCCTTGCATGGACACTGAGAGAAAGAGACACCCTGCTTCTCAGGGGCACAGTGAGCTCAGGCTTTGTATAGTTTTATCAGCTGCTTCTCTTCACGTGCTTAATAGTTCAAAGGTTAGACCGCTTCAGTCATCTTTCAACTTGAACCAAGTGCAGTGTCAGCTAGTTTGTAGTTATTCTATTTTTTGTGAAGATGTTTGCTGAGCATGTTTTTATTTAGATTTCCTTATGCAGAGGTATTTGCTTTCTGTACATGCAAAAATCTGCCTAGTTTGTTAAAATGTAAGCATTTTCCTATTCAAGTATAAAAGTTTGTGACAGGTTGGCTATTGGAATATTGGAAAAAAGTAGCTGTTTTAATCGATCCATTGAAAAGAGACAATTTTGTTAGAGCAATCATAAACCAATACAGTACAACTGGCTTATCTGGAGAGTGCCCATTTACTGAGAAATAAGACCTTGGAATTCCAGGCTGGTCTTTGTTGGTGTCAGCATGATACCATAGTAACAGGAAGGTGTGGTGGCATTGAATAAAATTATTAGCCCCTTATGGATATTATTGCGTGCAAGTGTGTGAATTAACGTAAACCAAAATGCAGTTAAGTGCTGGTTAGATCACACTAGAGGTTACAGAACTAAGTGCAGAGGATGGAATCCTGGGAACCCAGTGATCATAGCTCTAATCTCCGGCTGTATGGTGTGTAGCTGTTCAGGGCGTGGCAGATATTGTTGATAATGCAGGGCAGCCAGCAGTGCTCATCTGCCATATGTTGTTAAAAGAAAACTCTACCTTTTCTTCCTGTAGTATCACCTAAGCCTTGTTTATTGCTAAAAACACTTTTAGCACCCTGGAATTGTTTTTTCTCTCATTTCTATTTCTTTTTGCCACAGATCATAAAAGCCTCAGCATTTTTTCCTGATTGAGATGTCACATTGTTTCAGAATGGAGTGTCTCAACCTGTATGATCAAGGCTAGACTGTAGAAATTGTATAGTTTTTACAGCTGATCACTACTCACAGTTTTATATCCTGTCACTGTCTACCTTGCTGTTATCTAGAAAGGGTTATAAATAGCTAAAGTGAAATTATTTTTTTTCATGGAGTTGATTATTTGAGAAATTGTAAAGTGAAGGACAGGAATAGGTTATACTGCACTGTTTTATAAACAAACTGCTACATGCTTTTATATTTGGTGAGTGAAATGTTTATTTTGTTTATTTATCTAATAAACCAGCAGTCTTTGTCTTTGCTAACCATGTAGCCAACAAATATATGTGTGTGTGTATGTATATATATATATATATATATATATATATATATATATATATATATATATATATATATATAAATAAAAAAGTACTAGTGTTTTTAATCAATTTAATATACTTTAGTTTAGCACTTTCATTCTGTAGAACAGAACTTTATCAGAACTAAAAAAAAATTGGTTCAATCAATTTTTCAGTAATCTTTATAAAGGCCACTGAGCTACTATAATGTTGAAGCACCATAAGTCTTTTCAAAATTTAAGGTCAGCCCTTGGTTAATTTGTAGTAAGAAAAATATATATATATTCTCAACAAACTTCTAAACTTATCTGATCTCACTGTACTTCTAAATTTATTGATTCTAACAATTTCTTTGGGGTACCTCTCCGTAAAAACATTTTTGTATAAGGTGTTCACTTCTTAAACTAATTTTCTTTAGAAATAATTTTTGATAAACGTACCACTAGAGTATGTTTTTTCAAAAGAGATGACTAGATCTTTAGAAAAAATGGGAAATGTGGGAGCAATACATAAAGGGGAGGGATAAGGTTTAAAAGAAGGCAAGACTTAAATGAGCTAAATAATGTTTGACTGACAATGATTGGGTAGATTATAAGTGATGTATAATGTTTGCATCTGGGAGTGGGTCATTGTGGTTTGTGATGTAAAATGCTTGCAACTAAGTGTGTGTCGGTGTGGTTCATTTTCATTTATTTAAATGTATGATTGCTTATGTCGTAAGTGATGGTTTAATAAAAATGTTTCCTCTTTAAAAAAAAAAGGGCATCAAGAATTTAATAATTTATGTAATGTTGCTTACATTATGTGATATATAGCAATACATATGAAACATAATGTTTCTTAATGTTAATTTAATACAATTTGATTACTTTTGCATAAATGTACATTTGCCTATGTCACAAGTGATGATTCAATAAAGGTGTTTAAAAAAAAAGAGATGACTAGTGTTAAGATATAGGTGCGAATTTGAAAACGTCTGCTGTTTTACCAATTTAACATCCAGAAGACAAACTTCATCCGAAGTGTGTAAGTAAACCTTAAAAAATAGTAGAATTGCTGTCTTAAAAATCCATATTCTTCTTGTTATCAATGTCTTTCAAAAAAAGAAACAAATGTTACCTAAAATATTTCATCAACATTTAGAGTATTCTGAATTAAAAATATGAAATCTAATTCCCACTTCAACATAACACTGTTAACAAATGCACGGGCACATGCAACACCCATAACCACAACATTTGTTTGACTACAGAATTCTTCATCAAAAAATTGAAACCTGTTCTGCAAAATTAATTCCATGAGGCATAACAAAAACTTCAACTCTTGTGGGGTCCAGTATACCCACACATACACGAAACTTCATGAGACATAAGTAAATCCTGTTTAGGAGGTATGCTAGAAAACAAATCAATTACCGCTATAGTTAAAAATGAAAAGTCCTTCTCACATAGATCATCAGTAGTACACATCAAAAAGCTCCATGAATCTTTCACAGTGGAAAAGTTGTAAACATTTATCAGTAAAACCCCTAATGGGTACTTATTTCAAACCTGTGTGACCATAGTTGTTCTTAAGAGGAACAACAAATTATTTGTGCACTATCACTATCATAAAGCAACTGCAACATTTTACTAGTGTAATCAGTAGTGTCCATAATGACTGTCCCACTGCCCATGTCTCGCTTCATGACTCTCACTAACTTGGATGAAAAATTATATATTTTGTTTTCATCAGTACTTAAATTACTTGTGTAACGATAATGCCTTTCATTAAAAACATGCTAAATGTTGTTCTCACAATTTGTTTTTCAAATATGTATATTAAAGTATTCAAGAAAGAGTTATAAATACGACATTTAACTAAACCATCATTGTTGTTATTACCAGGTTTGTCTTCCTTTGCAAAAATGAAAACCAAATTAATTTTTTAGTGAAGAACTTAAGTTACCTTTAACATGTGATACAAAAGTAAAATCTTTTTTTAAAATGACTAAAATGGGTCTTGTTACATACACAATGCTGTAGTTAAAGGTATTATGACAATTATAGGTGTAGAGCAGCATTCTGAACTATACCAGGGGTTAAGACCAACTCTTGGCCTTGGTCCAAAATCCCTTTTTGCTGCAATGTCTCCCTCTTACTAGTCCTTTTCTTCTACACTGGTATACATAGAAAAAAATGGACCGTTTTTAAAGCTGACCCAACATGGTGCTAAACCTAGTTTTGTATATAAAAGGCCTAAAAACATTAAGAATATAGAGTATAACCCCACTAACAGTAATAACACAGGCAATTTAAAACGTACTAAAAATGTGCAGTGTGTAATCAGTGCAGCTACAATACGGGAAGATCACACCCTTCTGACTGTATATAGAGCAGGAACGTTAACATTAAATGTAGCCACTTGTTATGTTACTAGTGGGATAGTGTACATTGCTCTTTGAGAGGAATGTAGTGGGTTTTACATTGGAAAGACAGAAGGACCTTTTTAGGAAGAGAATATATGAGCATCTCTGATACTGGTACGAGCATTAAAAACAATTTTCTTTTTAGACATACCTGTACATGTAAGGGAAAAAAAAAAACCTAAAAAAATGTAGAATTGCTGTACTTGAAAAGTTATTAAAGATGAGAGAGGTGGTGCATGGGAATCAAGATTAAATTTAAAGAGTAGACCTGGCAATTAAGACTAAATACTACCAAACTGCCAGGTCCAAATGATCATATTTCTTCTCGGAGCATTTTAAAATTATGCTGTGCAAAGCTGTGAAAAGCTAACTTTACACAGGTTATTAAATGGATGTCTATATATATATATATATATATATATATATATATATATATATATGTGTGTGTACACACACAGCACTTCTCATAACAATGTTGATTACTTGTTATCTTTAACATTTTATACTATTTTTATTGTTTTATGAATGTTATGTTTATTGGTGAAAGTGTATGTCACATGATTTCTTAGGGCTGTGATGATTGTTTACTGACTGAACTGAGTTTGAACTGAGTTTAAAACAAGCACCTTTATATATATATATATATATATATATATATATATATATATATATATATATATATATAATGTTAGTTGTTATGAACTCCTGATTTAAGGAATTAGTGTTACACTAAAGTATATTACATTTATTAAAAATGCTGGCAGCTTTTGTTTAGTTACATGAAAAGCAAAACCGATTATTCTTGATTTGTTAGTTGCAGTTCATCGTTCTTTATTGTCTTCTTTTTAGTTATGAATATGTTTATTTAACTACTGAATAACACATGATAACCAAGCCAGAGGCAGCCATCATTTACTCTTTCAATTAAAAAAAGGTGATCTGGAATTTTTACTGTTGTAGACTGATTCAGTTCTGTGGTGGCAATTATTTGCAGGCATCTGACAATTAAAGAAAGGAATAAAGGGATATTAGCAACAGAGGATTAGTTTGCACTACCTGAATGTGGGGTCACATACCATCAATTCACAAAGAACTGTAACAGTTACTCTGTCTTGATTCTGAGAGTACTGACACGAATGGTCATTTGAATGTATCCATATGAAAATATTCTATAAAAAAGTTTCTATGCCTTAACAAGCAGGATTTTTATATTGGTAGTAAATTAATGCCAGTGAGAACAGCACAGATAAAAAGTAGCTTTTTTTATATTCAGCCTTAACAAGCAGGATTTTTATATTAGTATTAAGTTGATGCCAGTAAACAGCACAGATAAAAAGTATCATTTTTTTATATTCGGCACTGGATTTGTTGAATCGTCAGTAATATTATAATGTAACAAACCAAAGGCTAGCAATGTAACAGTGTGAGTGAAATAATAAAATGAAAAAAGGCAACTGGGAATAAGTAAAAAAAAAAATCTCAGAATATGAGAAATTTCAGAACTAAGACAGAGTTTTGTATGTTTTATATAAAGTCTATATGAAAGTGAGACAGTGCAAGATTGTAGTTAAGGTGACCTGACTCAAAGAAAGAAATAGTTTTAAATACATACAGTACATTTTATGCCTACAAAATTCAGGATTAATCATAGTAGGGAATATGAGTAGCTTGCATGTGCCTTACTAGCTGTAGCAGCAGTCAATTAAACATGACTGAGAACGTTTCTTTCCATAGACTAATGACCTGAATGTCTAAGGAAAAGTATGGCAAGGATATGTCATTACTTGGAGTGCATACTAATAACCTTAAAGTTTAACAAGATAGTTTTTTTGGGACTTTTTAAGATTAACTGTGAAAAGCGTAGCAGAACATTCCTCAAGACCACAAATCAAGGTAATTCAGTAGAATATACAACCAGTGGGCTGTGATTTCCTGTACTGGCACCTTATCTAACGGAAGGGGAAGATGCCATGTTTTCATACGTATAATGCGAGTCATATAAATGGGACTTAAAATAGATTCTGTGAAAGAGACAGAGAAGCTGTAAAACAAGTCTATACCAAGATGGCAGACCCCATGATCACCATTTCTTGTAAAATATATTACACTATAATGAGAAGTGTTTAAGGCAGTTTTGATGTATAATAATAGAGAAGAATAAAATGATACAATAAAAAAATATTTTTGGAGTTTTAAGGTGGGTATTTTCTTTAAGGCCAGAAGCCTAAGACATCATACTCTGTGAACATTCATGCTGTTCAATTGTACCTTTAAGAAACAACTGTTCACTTTTTGTAAGAAAAAAACTTGCTGTCACCCGATGTATGAGATCACTTGCATTGCAGAATGTCTAGCAGTTGGCTTTGAGGATTCGGGAGCTGTTTCCTGTGATCCAGAGGTGCAAATTTTCACTATCTGACTGAGAAAGTCACTTAAAAAAAAAAAGAAAACACCAAACGAAAATAGCAGCCAACTGGAAATCTTTATTTCTTAACTGAATTCTGGTACCTCGGCCTTCGCCTTCAATGGAATGAATTATTTCATACAAAACCAGTCATTATATACACCAGTTAATTACATAATCCAATCATTAAACAATTAATTAAATTGAATAATTTTTGTTAAAAAAATCAATTTTCATAAAAAACTATTAAGAATGGAATCAAATTTTATAGTAAATTATAAAACCCTGTATCCTAATGGGATGAATCTAGAAATTTAAATATGAAATTTAATATTGTCAGTTATAATATTTATATCAAAATGTAATATTGGTTTGTGAAAGAGTTCTTTAACAAAAAATATTCAATTTAATTAATTGTTTAATGATTGGATTATGTAATTAACTGGTGTATATAATGACTGGTTTTGTATGAAATAATTCATTCCATTGAAGGCGAAGGCCGAGGTACCAGAATTCAGTTAAGAAGTAAAGATTTCCAGTTGGCTGCTATTTTCGTTTGGTGTTTTCTTTTTTTGCTATTTTCAAATGTATTTTTGTGAATATGACTAGTAACGAAGCAGCGACCACACCAGGGGCCATTAGAAAAACTCCTGCAGCCATGGATTTTTCTTCCGTTTGGAAAGACAGGGAATTGAAGTTTGCCTCTACTGACCCATGGCTACATATTCCCAATGAAGCATCTTTGTGTTTTGATGAGCTGGAGAAGTTATTGATTAAGGAAGCCACAACTTACTATGACATTAGGCTATTGGAAAAATATGTGAGTACAAATATCACCCCTAGGGGTTTAAGGGTTGATCGCTTGCCTGCTTATGAATTTTCCGAAGAAGACTCTGACTTATTTGATGAGTGGAAAGATATTTCACTCAAATGTACTCTGGGCTGGTTAAAAGTATTGATTAAATGCAATGAGAGAGTTCTAAAGAAAGTACGGGATGAAATTGTCAACATGCAGCAAAAGTTTTTCTCCGGCTATTCGGAGTCGGAGTTTGAACTTAATATTGTGAATATCAAAGGTCGTGTTTCTAAAATTGAGCAGCAAGTAATTCAGCGTAAAAAGAAGAAATTTATGCGGGACAACAATGATTATAGTTCAGGCAAGATCTTTTCCTGGCAATATGACTTTAAAAATAGGCGGGGTAAAACTTCTTTGAAAAACACAAGAAGCAGATCCCGCGATTTCAGGGACACTTCCGTTTCCTCTGTGGAAACCGGCTCAGTGGGGAAAAAGAGCGTCTCATTTGAAGAGTTAAATATAGAGGAAGCGTCTGGTTCTAATGGGGCTTCGGAAGCAGGTGCACCAGCGGGTGATAAGGTGAATCAAAGAAAAGGTCGGAATCGACGTTTTCAGTCCAGAGGTGGAAAAAAATAACTTTGAATCCAATACACATCCACTGTCGGTAAAGAAAGACTTGTTTATGACTTTTTTGCTGATGAACATGTTCTATCCAATGTTTCTGTATCAGATGACAATACTTGTGCCAATTCAAATTTGAATATTATAATTTGTCTGATTGTATTATTACGAATGACATGCAAAATGTTTTATGCAAAGGGACTAAGTTTATACCTACGCATATTCCTAGTTTAGCGGAGATTTTGATTGAAATTAGAGATTTCTGTAGAAAGTTGCATTTGAAAGTATTTTTTTATAAGAACAAAATTGGTTTGGATAAACCTTTAAATAATGATTCTTTGTTGGATGATTCTCTTTTGGATATCTCTTTGCATGAGAGTGAATTAGTTGATATTCATCAGAATCAAGATACAGATGATTTGGATGGTATAAACTTTGAATACAATACTGGTTATGGCAAATTCAATATTCCACAGGTCCTATATACTAGCGATTTTATGCCTTCTAAAATTAATCATAGTATTAATACCTTCGAGAGAGTTCTGAATAAACAAATTATTAAGGAATATGGTTTATTCAAAAGGAAAGCAATGCAATTTAATTTGACCAAGGAAGAATGGCAGGCGCTCTGTCATATAAGGAAGCTCAGTGATTCTTATGTCTTTGTGGAGTCAGATAAGGGAGGTAATTGGGTTGTGTTTAATAAAGAAAAATATAACTCAATAGCCTTGGATTTACTTGCGGATAATAATGTCTATATCTCTCTTTCTAATAATCCTAAAGTGGAATTTAATAATGCTCTACATGATTTATTGGACAGAGGTGAAAGACTAGGCTTCTTTTCTTCTGGGGATGTGAAAAAATTATTTATTAAAAATCCAAATGTTGCAAGGTTTTTTATTTTACCTAAAGTACATAAGGATTTGAATAATCCCCCAGGACGTCCAATTGTTAGTGGTAAAGGGGCTTTCCTACAAAATGTGGGTATCTTTTTGGACTCTGTCTTAAAGGAATATATCACAAGAATTCCCTCACATGTTAAAAATACTAAGGAAGTCTGTGATCGTTTCAAGGGTATAATATGGCAGGATAATTTTTATTGGGCAAGTGTTGATGTAAAATCCTTATATACCTCTATTTCTAATAAATGGGGTTTGGATGCAGTATTTAATTTTATTGGTGATGGACCTAGAACATCATTTGTTATTTCCCTTTTGGAATTTTTTCTTACTCACAATTTTTTTGAATTTGATAAAAAATATTATTTGCAAAAGGAAGGTACGGCAATGGGTGCCAGATTTGCTCCCTCCTATGCCATAATTTTCATGGGGTATTTTGAAAATTTATTTTTATATACTACAACTTTTTTTCGAAAAAATGTGATTGTTTATAAAAGGTTCATTGATGATTTGTTGTTCTTGTGCAAGGGTGATCCATTGGAGTTTAATGATTTCATTTCCAATTTGAAATTAAATCCTTGTGGTTTGGACTTTACTTATGTTGTGGATATTAGGTCCATCCAGTTTTTGGATGTGAAGTTTTATGTTGGTTATGATGGAAAGATACATTATAAACCCTTTCACAAGACAACGGCAGTAAACAATTTTTTGCATGCTACTAGTATGCACAGTACTGATTTAATCAACTCTTTACCTTTATGAGAATTTAAAAGAATTGCTGGTAATACATCAGAGATTAGGTATATTAAGAGGGAATTTGATATAATTTGTGAAAAATTAAAAAATAGGGGATATCAGTGGAATAATATCATGTCACATAGGAAAAAAGTGGAGAGAGATTTAAACTTGGATTCTATGGACTATCACCCTTTTTGTAATAGTAAGGAAAGTGGAAAAGCAATATTTAGTAATAAAGGACTTTTGAAAACAACTTACAGGGATGATAATATTCCAGATGATGAGGATAAAATATATTTTGTTAACAGGTTTTCCCTTTTTACGCCCATTCTAAAAAGAATGGTGCTAAATATGTGGCCCATTATTATTGGTGATGATTTTCTTAAAACTATAATACCCAATAAGATTATTTTTTCCCATAGTAGGTGTAGTAATTTAAAAGAGTTGGTTAGATATAAAGGCAGGAGGGACAAAGCAAAAACTGCGGGTGCTTTTGCCTGTGGACGGTGTAAAGTTTGTAAGAATATTGTGAACTTGGATGGTAGTGAAATAAATGGCATTAAGTATAATGCCATTGATTGTTTTAATTGTAATTCCTTTGGGGTAATTTATATAATAGGTTGTAATTGTGAGAATAGAAAATGGTATATAGGACAAACAAAAAGAAAGGTTAAATTGAGGATTATGGAACATATGGGAGATATTAGGAATGCCAGATTGGATAGTCCAGTGGCTAATCATTTTCATCAGTATCATGATGGTGGATGTGTAGATCTAATCTTTAGTATTTTGGCTAAACCTGAGGGGGGGTGGGGGGGGCGAACATCAATTTTCATAAAAAACTATTAAGAATGGAATTAAATTTTATAGTAAATTATAAAACCCTGTATCCTAATGGGATGAATCTAGAAATTTAAATATGAAATTTAATATTGTCAGTTATAATATTTATATCAAAATGTAATATTGGTTTGTGAAAGAGTTCTTTAACAAAAATTATTCAATTTAATTAATTGTTTAATGATTGGATTATGTAATTAACTGATGTATATAATGACTGGTTTTGTATGAAATAATTCATTCCATTGAAGGCGAACGCCGAGGTACCAGAATTCAGTTAAGAAGTAAAGATTTCCAGTTGGCTGCTATTTTCGTTTGGTGTTTTCTTTTTTTGCTATTTTCGAATGTATTTTTGAGAAAGTCACTTAACCAGACACCGTTCCCAAGCTCAGTCAGAAAAAGTCCATGGAGATCAGTGCTCTACCCCAAAGACAAATACAAATAAAATAAAAAAAAAATAAAATAAATCCTCTAATTTAAGTAATAGTGGACCTGGCTGTAAATGTATGTAGTAAAAATCACCTAATCTTCTCTGAGCGAATAGTTTATTTTAATTTATTTTTAGTTGTCTGCTTAAACTTGAGTTTAGTAACAGAATCTCCAGGTCAGACTACCATTATTGGCTGTACTAGGCAAAATTCACGCCACTTGAGTGATGCGCCTGTGATCATTAACCCAGCTGCAGGTTTTCTAGTGTGTGAATAAATGCTGATTAAGTAATTGGGGGCGAGGAAAAATTTTATGAAAATCCTTAGTTATTTGCACACATTTATTTATTCTTATGAGTGTGCACATGTAGTAAGACCAGAATGTGTGTGTCTATCTCTCTCTCTGCCTCTCTGTCTGAATCTCTCTGTCTGTCTGTCTGTCTATCTGTCTATCTATCTATCTATCTATCTATCTATCTGTCTGTCTACCTACTTATCCATTTACATGGTCGTCTTAGTTGGTGGAAAGTTCAGGTGGCTGAGAAGAATAAAAAGCTGGAACAACTCGTTGATAATCAGCCGATCACACATACTAGCTTTTTTTCTGTGCGTGATCACAGTGAAGTGGAGATCAGGTAATTTATCCTTTCCATACTGTAGTGTAGTCTCTGAATTTGTGTATAAAATTATTAGGAGGAATGAAGATTTTTTTTTTCCCCCAGAGTTTTGATTTTTATAGTTTGAGCGGTTATGCTTTTTTAATTGTGTCATACTCCTCTGTTATGTATATGTGTATAAATATATATATATATATATATATATATATATAATCATCATCTTTCGGCTTTTCCCGTTAGGGGTCGCCACAGCGGATCATCTCTTTCCATTTCTTCCTATCCTCTGCATCTTGCTCTGTCACACTAACCGCCTGCATGTCCTCTCTCACCACGTCCATAAACCTTATCTTAGGCCTTCCGCTTTTCCTCTTACCTGGCAGCTCCATCCTTAGCATCTTTTTCCCAATATATACCCATCATCCCTCCTCAGCACATGTCCAAACCAATGCAATCTCGTCTCTCTTGCTTTGTCTCCAAACTGTCAAACATGAGCTGACCCTCTTACATACTGATTCCTAATCCTATCCATCCTAGTCACACCAAGTTCAAATCTTAACATCTTTAACTCTGCCACATCCAGGTCTGACTCCTGCCTTTTTGTCAATGCCACTGTCTCCAACCCATATAACATAGCTGGTCTCCCTACTGTCTTGTAGACCTTCCCTTTCACTCTTACTGGTACCCGTCTGTCACAAATCCTCCTGACACTCTTCTCCACCCATTCCACCCTGCCTGTACTCTCTTCTTCACCTCTCTTCCACATTCACCATTACTCTGAACTGTTGATCCCAAGTACTTAAACTCGTCCACCTTTACCAACTCTGTTCCCTGCATCCTCACCATTCCTCTACCCTCCCTCTCATTTACACACATATATTCTGTCTTAGTCCTGCTGACCTTCATTCCTCTGCTCTCTAGAGCATATCTCCACCTCTCCAGAGTCTCCTCAACCTGATTCCTACTCTCACTACAGATCACAATGTCAACTGCAAACATCATAATCCACGGGGCCTCCTGTCTGATCTCATCTGTCAACCTGTCCATCACCGCTGCAAATAAGAAAGGACTCGGAGCTAATCCTTGATGTAATCCCACCTCCACCTTAAACGGATCTGTCACTCCCACTGCAGTCCTCACCACTGTCACACTACCCTCGTACATATCCTGTACCACTCTTACATACTTCTCTGCCACTCCCGACTTCCTCATACAATACCACAACACTTCTCTAGGCACCCTGTCATATGCTTTCTCCAAGTCGACAAAGACACAATGCAACTCCTTCTGACCTTTCTGTATTTCTCCAATAACACTCTCAGAGCAAACATCACATCTGTAGTGCTCTTTCCTGGCATGAAACCATACTGCTGATCACTAATCATCACCTCCCTTCTTAACCTAGCTTCTACTACTCTCTCCCATAACTTCAAGCTGTGACTGATCAGTTTTATCCCTCTGTAGTTACTGCAGCTCTGCACATCACCCTTATTCTTAAAGATAGGTACCAAAACACTTTTTCTCCACTCCTCAGGCATCCTCTGATTTTCCAAAATTTCATTAAACAATCTAGTTAAAAATTCCACTGCCATTTCTCCTAAGCACCTCCATGCTTCCATTGGGATGTCATCTGGGCCAACAGCCTTTCCATTCGTCATCCTCTTCATAGGTGTCCTTACTTCCTCCTTGCTAATCTGTTTCAATTTCTGATTCACTATCCCCACATCATCCAACCTTCTCTCTTTCTCATTCTCTTCATTCATCAGCCTCTCAAAATACTCTTTCCATCTACTCAACACACTCTCCTCTCTTGTGAGTACCTTTCCCTCACTGTCCTTTATCACCCTTACTTGCTGCACATCTTTCCCAGCTCTGTCCCTCTGTCTAGCCAATCGGTACAGGTCTTTTTCTCCCACTTTAGTGTCCAATCTCACATACAACTCTCCATACGCCTTATCCTTGGCTTTTGCTACCTCTCTGCCATGTGCCTCATCTCCTTATACTCATGTCTACTTTCTTTATCTCTTTGATAATCCCACTTCTTCTTCGCCAGCCTCTTCCTCTGTATACTCTCCTGTACTTCCTCATTCCACCACCAGGTCTCCTTGTCCTCCTTCCACTGTCCAGATGTCACACCAAGCACCTTTCTAGCAGTCTCCCTTACTAGTTCTGCTGTAGTTACCCAGCTATTCGGTAACTCTCCACTGCCTCCAAGTGGCTGGCTTAACTCTTCTCTAAACTCCACTTCCCAATCACCCTTTTTTAACTTCCACCATTTAATCCTTGGCACTGCTTTCACACTCCTCCTCCTGTTCTTGATCACCAATGTCATCCTACAGACCACCATTCTATGCTGCTTAACTACACTTTCCCCTGCCACCACTTTACAGTCTCCAATCTCC
>NC_056742.1:525445872-525500872 GCF_019279795.1 Protopterus annectens | reverse complement strand
AAATAAATGAGGTCATAAAACAAAGATGCTCCAGAAAGTGACCATTGCACTTTATTTATAGGGGTCTCCACACATGAAAGACGGTTCGGTCAGCAGGTATGCAATAAGTTGTAAGCCGGAAATACTTTTTTGTTAAAGGTGAACAGGTTGGTACTGCAAAGTTTTAAACACTAGGAAATGCGTAGGTGACACATATGAATGTTAGTAAGGTGTCCTATGAGAATAATAGCTGATTTAGGTTTTATGTAGGGAGGTTAGGGGGCAGTGCTCTCATGTGAAAGTGTTCTGAGGCCTTTCTTTCTCTCTCTAAATTGCCGTGCTGACTTATAATGTTCAGTGTATTTGACTTCTCTTTATTTACGTGATTGTAATTATTTCTTTGTTGTGGCCAGAAGGTAATGGTATATAATACTGCCTTTGTTCCCATCATCATGTCTGCTCTTTATTTTTTTCCACATATTTGTCCTTTACATTTGAATTCAGACTTTTTGCAATTAGGACTGCTGCATTTTTTGGCACTCATTTGGTTATTTTTCAGTAAATTCTCGTACTAACCTAAAGAATTATAGAGACCTCTTACTTTTATCTAGGTTTTCTACTTATGTCGTTGCCATATTTGTTCTGTGTATGTAGTGTTTATTTGTTGCTTTCACCACGTGATGCTGTTGCTGCGTTTATTGCTTTGCACTTGCATACACAATTTAATTTATTGTACAATGTTACTGCCTGGCTAGATACAGTCTTTGGCTATCCATTTTTAGTTACATATAAATGTTCATTTAAAATAAATTGGTAAAAGCTTTTTTGTTCCATTTCTACTTTCCAAGTACTAAGGGCAGGTGTCTTCTTTTGTGTTTCAGTTGGTATTAATGTCATCTGTCTAATATAACTTTGGATTCAGCTGTTCAGGCTGCTCTGTCCGTAACAGCTGGTCACATAGGGTTTTGTTAGATTAAATGACCAGTAGCTGTGTAGATAGTACATTCTTGCTGCATGTTGTTATGTGACCCTAGCTGTTGCCAGGGATGAAAGTAACAAACTGTTACAAGAATAACTATTATATTTCTAAATGATTCAGCCTGGCAACTTCCTTTATTCCGTTCAGTGTGGTATAATCCTTAGCAGTGAGTATTGTGTTTTCCTGTTGCAGAAGGAAGCTTTGATTACAAGCACCTTGTATTTTAATTTAGCATTTGCACCTGCTGCGTGATATGTGAATGAAGTAGAAATATTGCTCTTTACTGAATTTTCTAAAACTGGATGTGCCTTTAACTGACCAAGTAACTGATTGAGAGGAAATTGTACATACTGGTGGTAAACTTAAGTGTTTAAAAATGGCACAGTAATGCTTTCTACTTTTAATGTCATCACGTGTTGTGAATGATGAAAAATGTCACATGCTTAGACCTATATGAGCCTGTTTTAAATTACAGTTTGAGGAGAGAGGTCAGAGTGGATGTGCCAAAACCTTTCTGAAGTATTGCAGAGTTTGCCACAGCATGGAAGAGTAAATCCTGAAATGCATTAGTGGATACAGAATTAATGAGATTGCAGTAAATCTTAAATCAGATAACCTAGATTATTTGCTTTTGCTTTTCCTTCATATTTTGTTCACCCACAATGCCCTGTGTTCTGTGAGAGGCCATTTTTCCCATGGTTTGCAGGTAATTATTTAACACTGACCATGCATGGTGATCATATTTGTCTTTATCTCTGGTTCAGTAGCTTTGTGTACAGGCGTGTGTACTTTGTTTTGTAATCATGCAACACTGTTAAAGGCTGAAAGGGGTATGATGTTATCTCAGGAGGGCACCTTTAAAGTGATGCTAGCCCAGAAGTACATCTTTAAAATTGGCTTTGCAAATTGGCTTTGCAAGTACAGCTATCTTTCTCAGATTTTCTCCATGAGGTGCCTTTCTTTTGTATGTCCAACATCAACAGTGTTGATGCACAGCATTACAGTATTTTTATTGCTACAGGCAAACCTCTGGGAACTAATTGGCCTTGCAGGGCTCGCAGAAGTAACGTGTGTAGTTTTAGCTCCCTGTCCTGCACTGCTTGCTCTGTAATATTTGCTCTTGAGGTGCAGAACATGCTGAAGAAATGTCATTGCTTGAGCATTGCACAGCACCTTTAAACCATTCCGTCACTCTTTGATGGATTGCATTTCATAATCATATGTGCCATTGTACAGTGCATCTTACTGCCTGCTGAGATAACTGACATCTCTTACAACACTGATTTTCACACTTTACATGCCAAGATGCCTTTGGGGGGTTGTAAATGTTTTTATATGCATTCTGTCTTCCTGTCTAAATAAGCATGTATAATGTATGTTTGTGTGTGTGTGCGTATAGTATATATACATGCATATTACACACACACACACACACACACACACACACACACACACACACACACACACTTGTTTAGAGAGTTAACCCCCAACTCTCCACCCTCAACCATTTGCACTAGCCACTTATGGACTGCAGCCCACCCACCCCCCTGAATGCAGCAGAGTAAATACAACATCCAGCACTGCAGAAGCTCACCTATTTGTCTTTTTACTCATTGTAAGGTGAAATTACTTGTTAATCTTGTTATCCTAATCTTGCTGTTTTCAAAATGGTACCGAGTTTAATGTCTCTGCTGTGCTTGTCCTGTATTTAGTGGTTTGCTTTTTGACTGTTTTTCAGAACTAGAATCAAACTAGCCTACACTGCCCCTTAATTATCCTACTCCACTTCTGGGTAGCCTGCACTTTCTTTTATTTATTTATTTATTTATTTTACGTTTATGTACCGGGCGAGTCCGACTGGACATAAGGGTGTAAATCCCATTTTCAGTGGAGGCTCGGGGAGAAAAGCGCCACAAAGAATAGTACAGGAATTACGATGCACGTGTTGATAGGTAGTACAGAGAAAGGTAAGTTAATAAAGTTCGTAGCACATTAATATAATATAAGGAACAACACTATCTTAGAATACACGGTACAGTTGTAAGGAACATGTTGTTCTTTCATATGATTACAGTCATCAGTGCCTAATATAGTGAACACATTGTTTAAGAAGGAGGATTACAATACACAATAAAAAGCACTCTTAACTTTGCTAGAATACACAATAGAGTTGTAAGGAAGTTTGTTCTGTCACTTGGTTACATTCATCAGTGCCTAATACAGTAAACGCACTTTAAGTAGGAGCATAGAGAGGAGTTGTGGGCTGTCATAGACTGTTAAAGTAAGGAATGATACATTAAGCGAGTCTACCTAGAGTCAGAACAGTTATACATCCATGATGTATTTAAATTGGACCAGAGGAATTTTTTGAAATTATTTCTGTTTTCTGTGGTCCTAATATCTACAGGGATAGAATTTCATGCTTTTGCAATGGAAGTGTAATACAGGGAGCCCCCAGAGTTATTGTTCTTAATTTCCCTTTCCAGGTACTGCTTTTGTGGATATCCCGCTTTTGCCAGTAAAGGCAAGTGTATGTTGCTTTGCTTTTTCCTTTTCCATGCTCTGAAGTTTTACTGAT
Organism: Protopterus annectens; assembly: GCF_019279795.1. NCBI lineage: Eukaryota > Metazoa > Chordata > Ceratodontiformes > Protopteridae > Protopterus > Protopterus annectens. Next base: position 525,497,336 of record NC_056742.1, on the reverse strand, counting down.
AACTACTTTGTGTATTGTGATGGTCTTTCTAACCTTATTGTTTTTAGTCTACTACTTTCAGTACTACATAATCTAAGACTTACTTTTGCATTTACACTAGTAAGCACCCTTAGTTAGTTACATGCAAACTGTAGCAGAGCCAACTCTACAGATTTGTTTTTGGCCATGCACTGCCCCAAAAAGCTGGATCCCACTCCATTCTACCTCAGCAAGCTTGGTATCACTTCACTCCCTTACCCTACCATTAATTCCCACCCACCCCCTCTACAACTACATTTGTACTTCCCTAAGCCAATCTTCTCTATGCCTACAATTAATCATGCACATTGCAACCACGCTATTATCTCTTCCATCTTATACATAGCTATATTACATCACACCACCTTTCTTTTAGTCCTTCCCTCCTCACTCTACTTTTTCTTCATCCCGTAAAATTCCATCCACCCACCTCAATTTAAATAGCCATACCTTAATTTATTCTGCTGATCACCCATTATTAAATTCTTCAAACCTATGTTTCTCTACTATAACTACATTATGCATGCTTTTCATTTATTATAATCACTTCTACTATCTGTTATTGCCCATGCCACATCTTATCACACTCCACTATTACCCAACTTCACAGTTACTTCCAGAACATTACACCATAGTACAAAATCATGCACCTCTTGTCCTGCTGTAGCATCCAGCTTATACTGTATCATATCCCATACTTTCTTCTTTGGTGCATTTGTAGTTAGAGTCCACATTACACACAGATGATTTAAAAATGAAAATTTAATAGAAAAAAAGGACCACTACAGACAACTCTTATCTAAGCTTGGTAATGGTGGCGATATGCATCCTAATCTTGGACCCTTGCAACGCTGTCACCTCAGCTACCCTTTGTATTCCTCTTTCATGCAACCAAGGTAATAGTCTACTTTTGTTGACCTAAAATCTTAGGAACGTCTACAATAAGCTATCGCAGTTACATGCCTATATAGCACCTTACACACCTGATATACTAATGGCCACAGAAACCTGGCTAAAACCAGATACTAAAGACCAGGAAATTTCTCCCCCAGGCTACATCATCATTAAAAATGAGAGTCGGCATAAGAAAGCTGGTGGCATGGCCATGATTTTCAAAACCCACCCTGAAATTACTTCCTATTCCCCTCACCCACCACAGCTTTCTCAGTGTTGAAATAATTCTGTCTTCTGCACATTAACAAACACAACAGCACATGCTTCATTGCCATCTACATTCCTCCTGGAAACAACATCCCATTAGTAGAAGAAATCCTGTACTGGATCTCTTATAATATCAACAAGGAAACCATCATCATAGATGACATTAGTATAGACTGCCTACTTATGAACTCGGACTCTCCCACGCTCTTCATCAGTCTCTTTGGTTTTACTCAAATTATTACTACTGCTACTCAAATAGACAAATGCAGTGATATGGGGTCTGCTGGATCCTCACTGCTACACCTGACAAAGTGAACAGGGCTCGCTGCCTGCCTGACATCATCAGTGACTACCTGCTGACCTTTGTCTTGACACAGTTTAATCATAAACATAAACACACAATCTCACAACTCCCTTTTGCACACCTACACTGAGATTACGTAACCCAGCACATCAAGGTTATGTCATAGCCTCAAACCAGTAAATGTGACAGCTGGTGACAGTATGGCAGGCCCCTGTCCATCCACTCCAGCCTTTTGTCATGTGGCATTGCAAGCTTGAGTCCTGTAATAATGCATACCTGTGTGAAGAAGGACTCACCTGATGAAATGTTGCATCAGGACATGCCCTAGTAACAGCGAGTCTGAAGAGGATGGAGCATTATAATGTGATTGTGGATGCACTGACGTAAACATGCTAGTTCATCCATGGTATAACTGTGAACAATAAATAAAAAAATATAATTTTACTTCTGTATTGTGATGTTTAGTAGTAAAGTATACACAAAGGCATATTTGTTTAAACTTGTGGCTGACTGGAGGAAATGTTTCATGCCTAAAGTGTTGTAGCACAATAACGTTTTTATTTTGCTTCTCATAAATCTTTGTGAAAAACATATAGTGACTGCTTATCGGGATTTACTTTCGGCATCTGCCTTCCCTACCTGACTTTTCTTTACACTTCCAGCCTTTTTAAGTGTATGTTTAGTGTAGATTTTAGACTAATCTACAAGCTGAGTAAACAGAAGAATGAATACATAATGTTCCTTGTGCCTTCGCACTAGAAATGCAATGCTGCAGTTGTTACAAAGTTACCTATAATGTAGTTACAAAGTTACCTATAATGTAGTTACAAAGTTACCTATAATGTCCATCAGTATTGTGTCCCAGTATGGCAGGAGATACGTTTATCATTTTAACCTCAGATTTAAAAGCATTCCCATATTCTAGCAATTGTAGTTTTCTATTCAGTTTTTATGATATTTCCTGCTCCGAAGTTGAAATTTGGTTATGTTCTTGTATATACATTGATAGACACATAATACATGTTCATGCATTTGTGCACATGTGTTTGCGTGTCTGCATGCACATATATACTTGTACATATAAAATGTAGGTGGAAAGTATCATCCTAGTCACTGAGCAAATGGCAAGCTGGCTTTATGGGTTCTGGTTGTGCGTTGTACATGTTGTATTTTGTTGGGACTGTCTATAATGTAAATGTTATACTTAAAAATGGTTACAGCTTCATATGCCCATATAATCCAGTAAGAAAAACATAGGTGTAGTGCTTTCATTCTTTTCTGTATTCATTCCATAGTTGCCACATACTCTGATAGGCCTTTTGAGTATTTTGATAAATGTCATAGCTTTGGCACGTTCATACACACTACTGTTTGTTGTTTGCAACTGATTTTCACATATCTAATATTTTATGGTGTTAAAAGTTCCAGTGCCACAATGCGTAAGTGAAGGAGCGGGATGCATTTAACAAAGTTATTGTGTAAGATGATTAAGCAGGTATAAAAAACTAGCATGTGTTAATGGGAGAGGGATTCTTTAAAATACAGTCAAATAAGAGTAGTAACATAGTAGTGTCGAAAACAGAGTAGTAACATAGTAGTGTCGAAAACAGAGTAGTAACATAGTAGTGTCGAAAACAGAGTAGTAACATAGTAGTGTGGAAAACAAGTTGTGTGTTTGGCCAGTCATTTAAAGGACATGCATACAGCTATCGCTAGTTGAAAAATGGTTACATTTTCTTTCCCCAGAGAGAACCATTTATCATGGTTCTCAGTGGTTTTTTACATCATTATTAGCAGTCTTGTGCTGTTCAGAGTCTTAGGAAATTAAATTGTATTGATGAAAAAAAAAATGCAGAAAAAAATGTGTTGAGGTTATAAATCTTTTGCATGTTTGTACTTATCCTAAAAGCCATGTTATTTCCTGCATGCTAGGAACTGAGAGCTCAGTAAGAGCGAGAACTTGACTTGTCTAGAATTTGTTTTGTTTAATTAGGAATTAAAATAGTTATTTACCTGTATAGCTTTGTTTACTGGGAAACTCCGATTGGGGTTGATCCCATTTTCAGCAGATGCTCTTGGAGAAAAGCTCCACATTTATTACAGATATAAGTGCAGAGAACATTACAAAATATGTACATAAAGTAATATAATCAGAGTTTTTTTATTGTACAAGGAGAAAAGAAAACTGTACAGTTTTTACAATTCACAATACAGAGGGATATTCACTTTAGAAACATAGTAATAACACTGTGGCATTTTTAATTATGATTCAGATATGCATGTTTATCAAAACTTTATGTACAGTTTAGGATCTACAGTTTAAATGTCAAATATAGTATAAATTAAATGTAAGTAGACTATAATAAAATATGTAAATAGAAATTATCAGTCTGATTTCTGGTGAGGTGCTTACAGCTGCTACATGCAAATTGTGCAGCTATTCTAGTCCGTACTAATATGTTACTATTTCCCGTTGGCTACAGTATGTAGTATTTACCAGCCTTAGTCTTTTTTTTCCCAACTTTATCAGCTGGTGTGGAGGTTTTACCTGGTTCTTTAACCCAATGAGGGGAAAGGAAACGGACAGAGCTTGGATGTGATGGCACTAGACTGCAGTTCTCTGTTCATTAGTCTTCAAGCCAGCTGGACTCAGCTGGGTACTTAAAACTTTCCCAGGCTACAAAACTCCTCCCTTTTACCCATACCGTTTTTGCAGGAGGGTACCTCTCCACATCTACTTTATTATGCATATGGTTGTGTCATCTATAAGTGGCCCCAAGCTGCTATTTTTAATTTTCAGAGCTTCTGATGAAGTTTATTATTTTTCACTATGCTGTGATGTTTTTCGTTCATCTCCAGTTCACTTCAGACTGTAGATTTGATTTCAGTTTCAGTATTTGAAAGTGTATGGTATTTATTCCGCCTTTTCCATGACATTCTCTATTTTTTATTCTTAGATTCCTCCTGCACGGATGGTGTTAGTTCTTTAGGATTTTGTTGATGTATAATTTCTGAACTGGGAACATGTAATTAAAATATTTATTTCTATTGTCTGCTTTGTTGTTTAGATGTGGACTGTAACTTTGTTGAATTGGTACTGTCCATTGTTTATTTTTAGGGATTAGTTGTGCTTAGTGTGTCTGACATGAAACATGTATTTTGAGGCAGTCTGTCTTTCAAAGGCATACATGTTTTTGTTATAGTTGCAGCAGATTCTCCGTTTGGCACTCACTAGCAATGTTCTGACTTCCGAGTCAGTGGTGTGGCTGTATATTGATATGACTCACAGTCTCTAAATTGGGAACTGTATTTGTGAGGTTGTCTTTTATAGACGTAAATGGCTATCTGTGGGCTGTAGTTATGCTTAGTGGTTGTAAAACAAAATTTGTATTTTTGTGGTTTTCTTTGATATTTTTCTTTTGCTTGTTACAGTTAAATCATCTTAGCTTTGTCATCTTACCATCCATTTCTGCTTCTGTATAGATTGTCTCTGTATGTATTGAAATATGCATTTTATTTTTATTTTCCTGCCTAATTAATGTGTATGCTGACCCTGAGTCCTTGTCAGATGTAGCTTCTCAGTAAAGTAGAATTCTTGCTCATTTCTGGGGTGCTTTCATGTTGGCGATGACTTGGTTCTGGGTTGAACATTGATGTTCTGGCAAAATTGATTCCATTTTGAGGTTGACTTGACCACATCAACCCTTGTTTGGGGCCAGCTTTTTTCATTACTGATACACGATTAGCAATTGATATTCTACAAAAATAGAGTGTCCTCCCACTCTTTTGGCTACATTTGTAGATAGAAATGAGGCATGTATTAAGTTTGTCTCTTTTTAACCAAATCTGCTGCTCTGACACTTTCTTGTTAGGGTTGGAGGTAGGATATTTATACTTGGGACATACCTTCTACCTCTCTCGTGTTAGAGGTGGAGCTAATTATGTATTTGTTTACTTAGTTGTTTACAGAAATGCCATCTCCTCATATTCAGGATCAGCTTATATTTGCTTTTAAGGAATCTATCTTTCTGTGCATTTATTTCTTGCATAGGATATTGTATTGTTTATTATCATTTCTTTGAGGTATGAGTGAAAATGGATCATTTTTGTGATCAGCTTATGTATTCTTTCTCCATGTATTTCTCTTGGTCTACCTAGAAGCTTCCAGACTAACTCCTGTATGAAATGGAGACTGGGACTATTTCTAGATCTGCCTACCCTTGAAACTGTACCTCAGTTTCCCATCTTCTTTACAGAGTTTATTTGAGATATTTAGAAAATGTACATAGATGTAGCCACTTTTATGGTATACCCCTGAAAAGAGCAAAACTCAGGAGGCTGTTGTTAGTTTAAGATTGTGATCTCTACTACCTGTTGTTGTGTCTTTTGGCTTTTCCCGGTTAGGGGTCGCCACAGCGGAACTCTGGTCCGCTAATGATTGGCAGTAGATTTTTACGTGCCGAGTTGCCAGCCCTGATGCACAACCTTCAAGAAAGGTACGCACATTCACGCATGTCTCCACACAGAAGACACTCTAGCTGAGAATCGAACAGGACAACGTCTTACTGTGAGGCGACAACTACCTGTGTTAATACAAATTAGTGATGATGAAACTTTTAGATTTTCTGCCTTCTTGTATTCCACAACTCAAACTGGGGTGTCCAAAGAATCAATGTCTAAGATTTTATTCCAGTTTATCCTGGGGATTTCATCTTCTGACACACTATAAGTGAAGCTGGAATCGTTTTGTCCTCATCTGTCTCCAAAAAGTTCATCTTTGTCCTGCCTTACCCCTTCCTAATATTTATGGGAAGTATTTGGGAGATTCATATAAAAGTATTTATATTGTATGCCATATGTTTTGTTAGATGATGCTAAGGTAATGGTTACAACACTGAGTTCACCCCCACCTAGATTAATATGAGTGAGTGGTAGTCATTCTTTGGAGTTTTCTGCCTTTGTGTGTACCCTTGGTTTCTGACAGGAACAGGAGGAGATAAGTTTATAGTTCAGTATGAATGAGTAAGATTAACTTGAGCAACAAGGTTAATTTCTGTTACTGTGATCCACCTTTTAGCATATGTTGAGATGCACTTGACTCCACAGATATTGCCACATGGACAGAAGGAACTGAAAAAAAAACCTTCAAAGATCCTAAGGATAATGTTCAAGCTTGTCAAGCACAGATACAGTACATAGTTGTTCCCTAGCGTAATCTGAAGGAAGGACTAGAGAAGACAACTAGATGATGAGAACTAATAACCCCCCCCCCCCCAGACTTGATAAAGGGAGAAGAAAGGCACTAGGATGACTTGAAGGGTAACCCATTCAGATGCAAGAGCAATGACTCATCTGACCTGACAAGTAAAAGGGTAGAAAGACTCTAAGTAGTGGCTTTAATTAGGAGACTGATAATCTTTCCAAGGGAAAGGGAAAACTGTCTTCTTAAAAGGATCAAGCTGCAAAGTCAAAATTATCTCTAACTCTGCCTTTTCCCTTTGTTGTACATGTGGTTAGGGACTTGTACCAACTTTTGCCATCTGACCTGCTTCAGTACCACAGTCTTGCCTTCTTCAACGGTAATGCCTGACTATTGCAAGCCTTCTCTCATGCATTATAGCCATCTCTTGAATGCCCTCATGTCTCTCCCATGTCATCTTCTTCACCTGATCATTTTCTGCTTTCCTGCACATGTGAGTGAAACACTGTTTCTACAAGTTGGTATATTTTGCCTTCTGCACTGATGTCCCATTTTCTTTGCTCATTCCAAGTGTGCATCCTACCACCCATCTCAGGCACTACATCTAAATCACTTCAAGCTTCTTCAACTGCTCTGCCTTCAGTGCCCAGGTTTTTATGATGTACAGAAGCATAGATCACACTCACAGTACTATTTTGTCCACCTTTTCAATGTCTTTGGTGGTCTTCTGTCATATACTACCTCTGGCACTCAGTGCAGCACCGATTGTAGCTTTGCCCTCCTCATTCAGACCTCCCTTCTCCTCAACCACCCCTCCCAGACACTTGAAGCTGTTAACCTGTTCCACTATTTTCCCTTCTGTCTCAATTTTTAGCTTTTTCTGATTTTCTTCCTTTGCTGCCATGACAACTATCTTGTCTGTACTAGATTTATGCCAATGGTTTCTGCTATACATTCCACTCCCCTGTCATTTCCTAAAGTTCCTGTTTAAAGTTTGCTTGTAATGGCACAAAACCTGTACACAGCAGCTTTGTTGAGCTGTCCGCTATGGTCTGTTTGCTAATGTAGTTCTTCATCAGTGTGAACCACAGTGGGCTCAGATCTGAACCCTGATACACACCCACTCCTCCTGGGAACCCCTCTGTGAGATTGAACACTGTTCGTACTTGAATCATTGGGTCCTTGTACATAGCTTACACTAATTCTACCAGTGTTTCTGGGACTTTGAACCACCACAGAACTGCCCAAATCAGCTTTCTTGGGACCATGTTGTATGCCTTCTCTATGTCTGGGAATACCCAGTTGGACTCTTTCCTCATCTGTAGATTTTCAACTGTTTTTCTCACTGAAACATCGGATCAGTTGTACTGCACCCTGATTTGAATCTGAACTGCTCACCTCTCATCTTCCTTTCCACTACTCTGTGCATTCATTTATCAGTCCTCCTCTCCAAAACCTTCATGCAGCGAGACTCCAGTGTAAAGATTTGGAATTATTCATTGTCTCAGCCTATGCCCCACAGCAGGGATGTGATGGCAAAAAAATTGCATTCAGCCAGCAGTTGAAGGATCAGTAGATAAAGGTAGACAAAAGGAGTTGGTGTTAATAATGGGGTATCTGAATGCTTATAACAGGACAGATTGAATAGGGTATGAGAACTGCCTGGGGTCCACATGGTTGTGGAAGCAGGCACACAGGAGGAGGGGATATTCTTGACTTATATTCTGCAGTGTCTTGAGGGTGGCCAACACTCCTTGAGTGGTTGAAATCTTGCTCTCAAAAAGGCCAAGCCTTGGAGCGAATGGACATGAGAAAGCCTTCATAAAACACCTTTTTAGGTGAAGGGTAATGCTGTAGCCCCAGAGGCTTCTCCCATGCAATATGTCATGGGAGAATCAGTGCCTGCTTCCATGTAAGGGAGCAGAGGTAATGGATTGTTAGTTGGATAGGTCTGCTTCTACCCTGCTGACAAAATAAGGGGGCTAGCAGTAAGTGCCTGCGTGTACTACCGGACAGCCCTCAATATTTCCATGTGGTAACCAGAGGTGTATGGAGAGTCTAAGCCAGTATAAAAGATGCATCTAGAAAAAAAAAAAAAAAACAATTGATAATGGCAGCCAGTGGAATTTCTGTTTGTACTAAACAAATCACTAAAAAGCATACTTGGTGTCCACCTCTAGCTTTCTGTATAGCTGCTGAGAAGGGCACTGTAGACAAATCTCATGTTAATATTCCATATTCATATTCTGCTCCTTCTGCTATGTGCTCTTACTCCCATCTCTTTAGGATGCCCTGCAAATTCCTTATATCCTTTATCTAATCATCATATTTATTTCCATCCAGGTCCAAATTTCAGTAAAAGCATATTGTATGCAATTTACAAAGTTCTGAAAAACTCCTGTATCGAAGAAGCCTTGGAATCACCAATAAGTGCACGATAACCTTCTCTCTTGTTCCATATTAAAAAAATAAATTTGTTTCACAATAAAAATTCACACTGAAAAAAGTATTAAGTTTGGGTTAAGCGCTTTCACCCACTACAATGTGAGCTTCTTCAGAACATAGTCAATGGAAACAATACAGCTTAAATTCAAAAGTCGGCGCCAAAAACACTTATTTCTTTCTTTTTAAAGCCGTATACACATGTTATCTAAGCACCATCATAAGAATGCATGCATATAAAGTATACATATGAAATAAATACCTTTATGAATGTGTGAATGGGCGTACCTTCATTGAGGGTTGTGAGTCAGGCCTGGCAAGCTGGTACATAAAAATCAACTGCCAATCATTAGCGGACCGGAGTTCCGCTGTGGTGACCCCTAACCGGGAAAAGCCGAAAGGCACAAACAAACAAAAATATTTCGTATAAAATTCATGTGTGTATAAAAAATTATTTGTGTAAGAAAATACATAATAAAAAACATGTTGATGTATATATTAAATCATATAAGAAAACCTAACAATTGATTTCATATATTGCTATACACTGTGTTCTAAATTTCTAAGTAATTGATATGCTAAATACATAATACTGGTAGCTATATATTGTGCCTTAAAAATCAAAGAATACGAAGCTGCACTAACCAGATAATTAATGTCAGCAATTGACAGAAAAATACAGAACTATAAATATTAATAATTAGTAAGGCTACTACATCCAGAAATAACATCTAAATATATCCAATTGTATAATTATACAACATCAGTATAATCCTGACTATTTATATGTTGAGCTAAAATGATGATAAAGTAATGTAGAAAATAAGAAACGTTTCCCTACATAATTATATATTAAAGTGTGAAGAGAACATAGAAAGTATCTCTGCCTAAATTTAATATAGTTGGTCATAACAATATCACATAATAATAGACTATTTCATCTCCAAAATAGGCTTACATGGGATATGATCGTTAAGACCTGGTGGAGTTGACTCATCTAAAAACAATTGCCACCACACTTCCTTAAATGCTAACAGGGTTTTATAATCTCCCCCCCAGGGTCCACTTTTATGATATCTAAAATAGCAAATCTAAAATCATGTGTTTCTCCCACTCTCTCAATATGTCTATATAATGCACTGGTGGTATCCTTCCTCCTAATACTGTACATATGGTCATAGATCCGTTTTCTAAAACACCTCTCCGTTTTTCCTATATAGTAACTCACACATTTAGTGCATTTAGCCATATATATGAGCATTTTTGTGTTACAATTACCATATTTAAATTTTACTGTTGTGTGGAATCCATTATTTATTTTTATTTTTATTCTCTCTTTTTCTAAAATATGTTTACACTGATTACAAGTCCCACGTTTGATGGTATGTTTCCTGTTACCTTTATGTACCCCCGTCCCTCCTATAGCTGAATTGTGCTTTTCTAAATAACTTTTAATATTTCGTCCCATCTTGTAAACAAATCTCGGTTTTATACCTGTGATGTCCCTTAATATTGAATCCCTAGATATCAAATACCAATATTGTGTTAATGAATTTGTCAACTGTCCTACATGCGGGCTGTACTGTAGTATACACGATCTCTGATGTCGGACTGTACTGTAGTATACACGATCTCAGATGTCGGACTGTCCTGTAGTATACACAATCTCTGATTTCGGACTGTACTGTAGTATACACGATCTCTGATGTTGGACTGTCCTGTAGTATACACGATCTCTGATGTCGGACTGTCCTGTAGTATACACGATCTCTGATGTCGGACTGTCCTGTAGTATACACGATCTCTGATGTCGGACTGTCCTGTAGTATACACGATCTCTGATGTCGGACTGTCCTGTAGTATACACTATCTCTGATGTCAGACTGTACTGTAGTATACACGATCTCTGATGTCGGACTGTACTGTAATATACACGATCTCTGATGTTCAATGATATCATGATCATTTTTTATCATTTGATTTTGTACTAAACTGCTGACATTCCCTTATCCCAATAAGGGTTTGAACTTTTTACCCCATTCTTGTATAATATATTGTCCTACATTTTCCATCATATCCAATGGGTAACCTCTCTCTTCAAGCAAACCTTTTATATACCTGATTTCGTCAACCATTTCATTGTAATGAGAAGTCATACGTGCTCCTTCTGCAATGTGCTCTTACTCCCATCTATTTAGGATGCCCTGCAAATTCCTTGTATCCTTTATCTAATCATCCTATTTATTTCCATCCAGGTCCAAATTCCAGTAAAAGCATATTGTATGCAGTTTGCAAAGTTCTGAAGATCTCTTATATGGTGAAGATTTCTTTCAGTCAGGTGATTCTTGATTTTGCCTTGCTCTTGTCACATTTGACAGGACATCATTACACCAGCCCCTAGTGCCCCATGTCTACATGGGGTCTACCATTTTGAGTCCAAACCACGCCCCTGGACATACTCTAATGTTGTAGAGCTGGAAATGGATCCTAACGTCATCCAGGGGACTCAGCCTTTTGTTTTCCCATTGTGAGGGGATTGTTATGCACTGTCTATTCCCTGTCCCACCTCTCATGCTCGTCATTCTCCCTTCGAGGGCAGTTCCTTTAACTGAACTACACCTCCCCTAAGAGTGCATCATTGATGAACACATTTAGTCTTTGTTTCTGTTGCCAAAGACATGTTTATGTGGTTATATTTATACCTTTTGTTTTTCTGTTGTACCTGGAGAGCTGCAGGCAAGTCCTGTATGTAGGATTCTCCTCTTCCTCCTGCTGTGAGAATGTTGGCCAAGGAGATTCTAAATATCGAAGAGTTGTCAAGGAGATTCTAAATATCGAAGAGTTGTCGAGGAGATTCTAAATATCGAAGAGTTGTCGAGGAGATTCTAAATATCGAAGAGTTGTCGAGGAGATTCTAAATATCGAAGAGTTGTCGAGGAGATTCTAAATATCGAAGAGTTGTCGAGGAGATTCTAAATATCGAAGAGTTGTCGAGGAGATTCTAAATATAGAAGAGTTGTCAAGGAGATTCTAAATATAGAAGAGTTGTCAAGGAGATTCTAAATATAGAAGAGTTGTGTGTGTGTTTGGGAAGAAATATTTGGTCATTGATAATGCATTAGTACTTTATTTTTTTTTTTTATTTTTGTATTTGTTAATTGAGGTAAGGCACTAATTTACATGGACCTTTGTCAGACACTGTCTGGCTTATCGACTTGCACAGAATTAAACAAGTGGAGGCTGAAGAAGTCAGATTGTGGACCACAGGAAGTACCTTATTAATAATTCATAGCCTTAATTATCTGTGCTAACTGCCAGTGTGATTGTATAATACATATGAAGTGAATAATGATATTCTGGTGATAGAAAAAATGACTATCTAACTGTGCTGAACTCTTCTTCAGTGAGGTTTCCCACTGTTGCATCGATGAGGGATGAACCTGCAACCTTGAAATGTTTGAAATTAAATTATCAAAATGTGGTAAGGATTATGGAAATGGTAATTCAGCTGTCTCAGATTTATTTATTTTATTTATTTATTTATTTATTTATTTAACATTTGCTGACCAGGAAAGTCCAAATAGGGCAGAGCCTGTTTTCAGCGGTGGCCCAGGAAGATGCACTCCAAACGCATGTGTCTGAAATGTGGGAAGAAACTGTAGTACCCAGAGGAAACTCGCTCAAACACAGGAAGGACATGCAGAATCCACACAGAAGGCACCCCAGCCAAGAATCGAACTAGAGAACCTCTTACTGTGAGGTGACAGCGTTAACCGCTGCACCACTCTTTTACTGTTAATGCAACATGTATCAGAGGAGTACTAGTATATAAAACAGTTTCCTGTGAAGATATCTTTGCTGTCCACTTTAAATGTATTGTTACTTTTACTAGTTCTTCCTGCTGTGGCTACACTGTATCACATAACCATTATTTAATTCCACCCCCCTCCATGCTCTGCTGCACTTCTGTTTAAGCAAAGTGGCATTTGTATAGATGTCAGATCAGCATAGAGGACAAGACTGCTGTGAGTTTCACCTTGAAGTTAACCTGACAGTGCTGCTGGCTCACCTATGAAAAGACGCATTATGCCTAGTGGGTTTACCTGTTTTTGAATACTTGCTTTTATCAGTGCTTTATTCTTGACGGAAAAGTATCTCTGGTTCAGTATACTTAATTTTGTATATAGGCATATGACTCAGGCGACAATGAAAAGCATTCTGCAACCAAGAGAATGGAAACCTTAAAAGTAATAGCATATCAATTTCACAGGTCTTGGTCTGCTCAGCTCAAGCTGGAGTATTTATTTTAACTATTCCACTCTAGATGAATCACGCTTATCTTTGAGTACTGTCCCTACTGATCTGCTAATCATGCCTTTCCTGGCCAAGTATGGTAAATAGTAGTCAGGCGTTCCCTGCAAAAGAAAATACCTATTACATGTCTTTGGTCACACATCATTTGGGTTATTTCAGTCCAGCCTTTCCATCCTCTTAATCTTTAAAGACCAGTTAATTACCCATATTTGTTTTAAGTGAACAGAATTCCAGTGGCTGTGTACATGTTGCTATCCCAGAGCAAGTATTTACCTAAAAGGGAAGTCTTTTTCTTTTTGTTGTTGGTGGTAGTTTTTGAAAAAAACAAAACAGTGTTTTGACTAGAGGTTATGTAATCTCCAGTTAAGATGGCTAACTGATGTTGTTGCTCAAAGTATTTGCATGTATGGTGTTTGCTTTGTGTGTGTCTGTGGGTGGGTTGGGGTGTCATAACTCTTGAACAATGCTAACCCTGTGAAGACTTTCTAATGTAGGACTAATGCTCCTAAAGCTGTTAAAGACACAAAGCTTAGGTTTACCAGTTTTAAGTTTCTACTTCAAAAGACATGCAGGAGGTGGACTGGGTTACTCTGATAGGTGCGATCATGTATGTATGTGTGTGTGTGGTGGGGATGAACTACCATGGCATGGCTAGCCACCCGGCGGTGTGAGCCTTGGCTTTAGATGATTGTTACCATTGAAGTGACACTCTGACCCCAGGTGCAAAAATGGAAAAAGGGGGTTGTGGATAGATGGAAGGATGGATGGATGGCTCTTTGAAAGGCAAGCATCTTTCAGTTACGGTTAACTAGATAAGAGGAAAAACATTTGGATGTGCAGAAACAAGAAAAACATGAATAAATGCTAGGAGTGAAATGTAGTCCAACAACAGGATGGAGGAATTTGATCTACTAGACTTATGATGATGTGTGGGAAACACCCAAAAAATCGCTAAACGTCATTCTGAGTTGTGATCATTTAAAGTACAAGGTCATGACTTTTGGCTTACCCTCTACTTTCAGAGTCACCATCAGTGTTGTAGTTGCAGTAGCAGAAGCTTTGCCTCCCAGTTTTCTTATTCCTGCTGGTTCCTTTGGAAGATTTTCTGGAGTGAAGGCCCTTTTTTGGGCCATGGTCCAGCTGTAGTCCTTGCGGTGAACGTAATCTGGGAAAACTCTCAATGTCTGTGTGCATGATAGCCTCGTGAATGGCAGAACTGTGACTCAAGCACTTTTTTTGTCCACCAGTTCATGAATGTAATTGTGTCTATGAACTCCTTTGAAGGACACCTCTCTTGCTGAGGATTTGAACCTCAAGACTGTCAGGCTTGTCTGTTTTGTCTACCATTTCAGCAAGCTAGAAAACTGGACATGTTTTTTGTTTTCTGAGATGATTGTAGTGGATAGATTGTAGTGGATATATTACCTGCATATTTCAGAGCTGTAAGTGTATATTTGCATAGATCATTATTTGGTTTTTCACACTCACTGGATATTCCTCAGGGACACCCTTCATTTTATCCACAAAGTTGTCTTAGAACAGCTTCTTATTCAAGTGCATCCATCCATCCATCCATCCATCCATCTATCCATCCTTGAATTCCTTTTTTCCATGGGATTGGGGTGTCAAATCAACAGTGACCAGCATCGAGAGGAAGTGTTTATATCACTGGATGGCTAACCCATCCCTCCTGTTGTATTCGCTTAAAGAGTTGAATCTAGAATGGAGAAGATCTTTGTTGACCCTTGGGCAAGCATTGCCAACTTAGGCTCTATCTAATGAGATTGCATGAATACAGAAGGACAGACATCCTTTTGCTGTAGGAAAGACATTGCCAAAATTAATTGCCAGCTGCATAGTGTCCTGTTGTCGCTCAGCCAGTTGCCTTTTGACCAGTATAGTCACAAGTCTCTCATACAGGAGGGCTTCCATTCCTTGTTTCAAGAACTTATCAGTTGTAGATGTTTGCACTGCAACCATTGGGTCATTTGTGCTTGTGTTCCTGTTCACTAGGTGATGCTGATTAACTCTCAAATTTAATATTGTAGCTTCTTTTGGTATTTGCTGTTCTGTAACACCCACCTCCCTTTGCATGTATTGTTTTTACTGCTAAGGATTCTTCCCGGGTGTTAATACAGGTATCCCCTTAAACTGTAATATTACAGGTATGTCAGTATTCATGATATTATGTTTCAGAGCTTTTAGTATTGTGGGATTAATTTATCCTCTGGTTGCACCCTTGTTTTCATGAAATTCTTTCTGCTTTGAATGTTTGAATGCCTTGCAAGCGTCATAGTTTTGGGTGAATACTTACTTACCTTGTGTTTGTCTTGGAGATGCATCTTGCCCATGATTCATAGCATCAGAACTGAGGAATATGTGGCTTGATGTGGCCACCTAGTCTGGTGTGGAGGAATATGTGGCTTGATGTGGCCACCTAGTCTGGTGTGGAGGAATATGTGGCTTGATGTGGCCACCTAGTCTGGTGTGGAGGAATATGTGGCTTGATGTGGCCACCTAGTCTGGTGTGGAGGAATATGTGGCTTGATGTGGCCACCTAGTCTGGTGTGGAGGAATATGTGGCTTGATGTGGCCACCTAGTCTGGTGTGGAAACTGATGTACACTGGCTGGGAGGGTAGAAAGCCTTGATCGTTAGATCTAGATCTTTAGATGCCAATCTGAGAGTTGAGGACCTCTCTCTGTGTTACTGTTTTGTTCTTGCCCATCATTTCATGCTCACCTGCTGTTTGTGTGCTGTTGGATGAGTATGTTTACCAGATGGCCAGCTACTCTGTATCTGTTGATTGCATTATGGCTGAAATACAGCAGGGTAGTCTTTATATAAGATCATGTTTGTGTGATTAAACATGCTTCTTTTGAATTCATATTTGAGTTCTGAAAGTATGTTGCTGAGTGCTTGCTCTTTGGCAGCCTTCTCATCAGACATAGATGTCTAGCTCCATTGTTGTGTTATTGCTTAGATGTGACCAAGTTACAATTTTTGTGAGTAACTGGCAGCTATGTTCTACTAGTGACCACTTTGCTTGGTATGGAAACAGTAAAGAACTTTGTAGTTGGTTTAAGAATGTATCTTTTCTAGTTCCCACACCACTGCTGTCTATAATCAAATGCTTTCTCCCCATGTAGCCTCACCTTTCCTTCCTACCTCTTCTGTCATGACCATCTTCCCTTTTAGCCCCGAATGCAGAATTACTCCCAAATGGGGTAGTTCTTTTGTGTCCTTAGTGAAGGCTGTACCAGCTGTATGAATTCTGATGTCTCCACCAGCTCTCATGCTTTTACACCACTGATGTATGTCACAAATGGAGCAGTAATGTGTGAGCACATGCAGAAGACAAAGCTGTGCTTCTCTGAGTATCTACATTTCATTAGGTAATAACAAATGACTGGATGAGTTTTAACACTAGGAGGCATTCTGTTTGCAAAAATAAACTGCAGACATTACAGTGTTCTAATGATAAGACATTTCTTGTTGAGAATTACATTTTTATTCAAGGGCCAAAGTGTAAACATGCAAAAAAAAGATGCACGGATGTTACCCCTGCCGGACCAGCTGACTTGTGAAAACCATTGCTGTTTCATCTTGGTGGGGAAATGCAAGATAAACTGTAACACATTTGTGTAGTTGCCCCTTCTAAAGTATGTAAATGTACTCCTTGGAGATATTCATTGACTATTTTTGGGGTAAACTTTTAATCCATTAAGAATGTGTCTTGCTATCTGGCTTCCTTTTTAGAGTATTTGTTTTTACTTTATGTCCTTGATAAAACTCCAGCTAAAATAATTGCAAAGAATTCTATTTAATAGTTATGGAAAATATGAAACTTGGAGAAAGTAAGTATTTAGGAGGTTGCTGTTCTATGCTTCGGTTTTCAGTGCAAAAATGGTTTGAAATGCATGATTTGCATCATTTCAGACAGAGACTTAAAGGCGACTTGCACAATGTCCTGATTAGTGATTTAGCCTTTAAAGTGATTTAGTGATGTTTACTTCTGTTCTGCTTTGTTTTCTGTTTCTGTACCTGAAGTAAGATGCTTCTCTTGTGCTATATATAGACTGTGTTACAAGGGTAGGCATGTAGTATAAATAATGTTAACTTTCCAAGTAAAAATGGAGAACAATCAGACGTGTGGTTAATCATTTCTTTATTAATCAGAAATTTGAGAGAGAGTTTCGCAACATATGGGTGGTATGCAAACGTTATGAACACTGCTAGTCTCCATATTTTATTTGTGATATTAGTTTGCAGTCTACAGCAATTTGTCTGCATAGTTTACACAATAGCATATCAAAACAACTAAAATATGACCATTTGCTTGTCTGAGTACCAGTAATATAATATGAAAGAGGTCTGTCTTTGTAGCTCTGATGCATTGTGTTTGCTGCTGATACAATTACCCTGCCTAACCATGGTTACTTAGAGCCAGGATCACTTAAGCAGCCCTCCTGCATTATCAGTTACTGGATGAGATTGTCATTATTTGAGTGAGTGTTGCAGCAGCTATTTATTGTTATTCCATTTAAGCAGTCCCATTGCGTGCATCCATTATGGCAACTGTACTGCAAATAATAACATATTTTTCATTTGCTGCCATAAGTACTTAAGTTTTTAGCCCCTGTGACAAATAATCATATAGCTCTTAATGCAGTTGAACATAACAGCACTTACATTGCTTTTGTTAGTTTAAGTAGCCATTCTCACTCAGACATTGTGTGCTGTCGATGGACACATAATTTGTCATTCTATTTTGCATGCAAAGTCTCCCCAGCCTTCCCTAAAGTGTGGCTACTTAAAGACTGATAGTGAGAAAACAAATTATTTATTTATTTAGCAATAATGTTTAAATCTTTAGAAACATGGCTGAATTATTTACAAAGACATCAGACCAGAATATATATTTTTTTTCAATTTTGGTCTCTTTGAAGCATATGTCAGCTGCCACTGGTGTATGTCCTTGATCTTGGATGCCAGGAGTCACTCCTGACCCTCCCCCACAAAATGTAAGCTGAAAGTCTCTTGTTGCCTGAGAAGAGATTGGGGTATATCAGTACGGTGTCATACTGAAGGCCGTAGGGATTTATTATTATGCCATATCTATTTCCCCTATCCTTTTCCACAATGGTCAGTGATGTAGGACTGTTATGGTGATGGATGCCTGTTGATGTATGCCCCTCATTTTTGTAAGTGTAGGTTGCATGCCCCTGTTACCCCAACAGAGTGTGTAGTGTATTACCTAGCAGTAGCAGTTACTGGTATAGTGGGGCTGCAAACCCATTTAAGAACTCTTCTGCGAGCAGCTAACACATCAGCATTAGCATGGTGAGTTTTAGTTAGTTATGACAATAACCACTTAATGCCCTCCAAGTTTGATGGTGGTTGCTGAACAAAGAAAAAAAAAAACAGAGAAAGGAAAATTCACTGTAGTATCTTTGGTTGCATGTTTATGTTTGTCATTGGGTGTATATGTATGCTTGTGTTTGCAGGTTGTGCGTGTGTGTGTGTGTGTGTGTGTGTGTGTGTGTGTGTGTGTGTGTGTGTGTGTGTGTGTGTGTGTGTGTACGCTTGCGTGTGTGTGTGTGTGGGCATGTGTGCTTGTGTACACATCTGAATGTATGTGCATTAGCATGATACGTTGACATGACATCACTTAACGTTGTAATGGCTCATTCTGCTGAATAAGGACATCAGAAACAAATTAAGTGTGTAATATCTGAAGCATGCATAAAAGGGGCAGAATGTCAGTATGAAATGCGATGCTTGTTTTATTATTCATGTCTTTGTTTCCTTTTTGGACTGTGTTTTGTATCTCTGCATCTTTTCTCCTGTTTAACAGTTTATGCTCTCGTTTGTGAAGAAGGGGCTTCCATTCTATCTAAGACTTGGGCAAAATAGTCGGTTTGTGCTCTGTCCCTGTTTTTTATGGACAGCTTTCTCTCCATTGGTATGGCTATATCAAATAAACAGCAGTTGTCTTCCTCTAAAGAGTTACCACCTGCATGTACGTTTTCGCCCCCCCCCAGAAGACACATTTTCATTCTTTTTCATTCCTGCTTTGTACGCACACACACACACACACACACACACACACACACACACACACACACACACACACACACACTAACACCTGCTTTGTAATTGTTTGATTTCATACTGACACCTAGTTTGCAAATACTTGTGATAGTGGAATCAGCAAAGAGGTGACGGTGTTTTATTTATGTTTTACAGGTCATATTTATGGGGGAGGCAATGGTGACACCCACCCAATTATGCAACTCTTATTCCTTTGAGTACCACACCATTAACATGTAACATAATGCAATTTCTGTCCCGGGCTACTCAAGGCAAGTAAAATTTTTTTTTAATGAAGCAGGCATTCCATCCATCTGTCCACAACGTCTTTTCCATTTTTTTGCACATAGGGTCAGGGTATCCCATTGACAGTGACAATATTGTCACTTCTTTTTTATTGTCTTCAGGAACCTCATTTAGATTGGCTTGAGCATGAAAAGTTAAATAAGTTCTGCTTTTCCAACAGAAGTTTCTTTTGTAGTAAAATGAAAGTGCAGAGTTTTCTGTATATTCCCCCTCAAAAAAAAAAAAAAAAAAACTTGATTAGCTAATGAGGGTCATACAGAGAATACTGGTGGATTTATTACCCTGAAGTGAATATGCTTAGTCTGTATCTTTAAACTTAGTAAATGTGTGCCTTCTTGCTAGTTCTTATGTAGCAAGTTTCATACCCTTTGAATATGTTTAATCCTTATGTAACCTGCAGTCTGTTTATTCACAAAAATGGTGTATAATGGGACTGAGCAGATATGGCAGAAGAAATGCCATTCTGGCCCACACAGAGACCGTACTTGAAATCAAAGGTGTCAACATAGGCTTTATAGTTACTTGTTCTTTGATTAAGGGAAGCCCTTCTTGTGGAATTAATAAGTTATTGATTGCTAGTTATGATACTTTAATAGACATTTGTGCATAGAAAGGAGGAGAGAGTTCATAATTTCTTTCACATTGACTAAAAGAAACACAAATGTTTAGTGGGAGGGGGACTTGACATGCTACCTGGATGCTTAGGACTGTGAGAGTTGTACTTCTGAGACAGACCCTGTGGAATGTGTGTGCATGTGCGCAGACATATGTGAATGTATGTATGTGAGCCTAAAACCATACGAAAAAAATTATGGCCAGCCATAAATCTAAAGGCCTTGCAGTTACCTTTTCCTTAAGTTCTGTTTGGTTATTAACTACAGTTGTGTAAATCCGTTCTGGAGGGTCTAGTATGTGTGTTTGGTTTGCCATGAAGATGCAAGCTGCACAGGCAGAAGCTTTTTCCTGATGCACATTGAGTATCACCCAGGAAAGTTATGTTATAAACAAAGTATAAAAAATGTAGTTTCTTACACATATAAAAGTTATTATCAAATAGAGTAACATTCACAATTTTAGAAGTTAAACCTGGATCACACATAACTGTCATTCTTTTAATATTAAATGTATATGCGGTCTCCTTTAAAAATATGACAGTCTGCTTTATGTTAAACATCTCATACAAATAGTGCTTACCAAATCATTAAATGTCCTTTCTTTAAGCAGAATAGTTTTTAGTGGTTAACATATTGTTTTTTAGTGGCTTGAAAGGGTTTGAGAGATTGATGTGTGGTGTGGAGGTGGCTTGGAATCACTCGTGGGTGTTTTGTGAATTGCATTTGGTAGGCTGTTCATTTGCAAGCCCTTGTTAAGAGGATTTGCTTGAAGCAGTTTAATTAGAGTCATGAACACTTTTATGATGCTGCGGGCATTCTGAAAATTCTAAGAACTGTCTAGGTTATTTCTTCCTGTCTAAAAGTAAATAATCATGATATTCTGAATCATATGCTAAGATGTCAGTGAATGCGAATTAGATAATAAGCAAAAGACAGTGAACAGTGAATTACATTCTAACCCAGTGTCCATTATTAAATAGTTCTAAATGCTTGCAGTAAAACAAAGGGATAGTTTATATACTAGCCTATAGAGTGACACCTCTGATAAAATATTTAGGATTGTGTTTGTTATTGTCTTTTTTAATGGTACCAGAACTTAATATCTCAGAACAATTCATTATGGAAAGTTTGCATCTTAAAAGCTAATATTTTTCAGATGTTTGTTCAGTTACTATTGGTTATAACATTCAAGGAAAATCGGACTGATTCTCACAGTAGTACTAGATAACAGTGTCAAGTATGTAAGGGTAATTGTAAATATTTTATTATATGATACTCTATACTAGGAGTATAGCTAAAATATAAAACCTAGGAATGTAGTAATAGTACAAGACAGTATGCAAATAGAAATAGAAAGAGATCAGAATAAGTAAATATGTATATAGTTAACGAATATAAATATATCTACAAGGGTGAGAGGCTGGCATAGTGGTTAAGGTGTCCACCGTATAGGCACTAGGTGCAGGGTTTGAGTCTCACATAGGGTAATAGGCTGGGCTTGGAATGGCCCACAAGGACAGTTAGCCTGCTACTAATTTATGAACTTATGATCCTATGTACAACTTTACACATAGTAAATAAAATAACCAAACACTTACATTTTGTAAATCTAATTCATTTAAATGATATATATGAATGAAGGAAAAACTCACGTCAATTTGCCCGCAGACATGCCTCACAAAGAGGATTACTGGCCTCAAACAGATGCCTTACGCAGACCATCTCAAAAAACTCCAGCTTTACTCCTTCACATATCACCTACTCAGCGGCAATCTCTGCCTAACATACAAAACTATGTCAAACCCAGAGCTGTTGGACATGCTCTACTTAAAGAAATCCCAATCCCTCCAAGCTACACGCTCTAGGGACCTAAACCTTGTCACCACAATAAACATAACATGCTGGAGGGATAGATTCCTGTCCCAGAGACTTCCCATACACTGGAACAGACTATCTATCTATGTCAAACAGAGCTCCTCATTAGCACTCTTTAAGAAAAATCTTGATGATTGGATGGGAAATAGGAAATTCACCCCGGGATCACTTCTGTGGCTCTGCTTGACAGGAGCAGAGGAAAATAATTTTCTTGGGTGGCAAAAGCCAGGGTACCTTTTTGGCTAGGCTTATGTAGGCGCTAGGGCCAATAGCCTAGTACCTACCTATGAACCCATTAATCATACAGATATGGAACACAAATATTTATAAAGTTGTTGTCTCAAACAATCTATTATCAAATATCAGAGAAGTTTCAATAGTTTCATGTCCATTTTTGCACCATAATGCTATAATCTTTAATATTACTTTAAAAACTGACAATTTAGTACATCACTTGAGATTACCAGCATACATTATTAAAGTAAAAAGTAAATGACTTCAGGGATTAGTATGTTAGAGATCAAAAATTTCCTACAAATAAACATGAATGGTGAAGTATTTGATAATGTCCTGTGGGATTCACTAAAGGCTTACTTAAATGAAAGAATTACAAGCTGGTATATTAGTAAAGGTCTGTATTAAATAGATAAAACTTCAAAATGCCAAACCCTCACATGAGCGGAAATTCAGTAACTCGAAATTGCTGTTGTGGGGGGCTGCTCCCCTCCTACTAAATATATATTCCAACTCCGAGATCACACTACAGTGAGGAAAGGGCAAATATTCCAATCTTCACTGTACTGTGATAAAAAAAAAAAAAAAAAACATTAAGTTGCTGAATTTCCACTCATGTGAGCGTTCGACATTTTGAACTTTCATCAATCTAAAGTAGACTCTATTAGTAAAACACGAGAATGTACTATAGGCCAAAATAGACACACTAAAGTTAAATATAAAACCAAATGACACAATCAGCCAGTCTGAACTTGAAAACTTAAATACAAAATATGTTGAAATTCTAAATTGTAAAGTTTCAATAAATCTGGAAAAACTTAAAACTTCAGGCATATTCAGTAAAACCCTTTAATCTTGCATAAACTTGATCTTAGATCAGAGAAAACAAATAAACTAAAGCATATCAAAGAAATTATAACACATATAAGTAATAAAAAGGAAAGAAATATAGATATTAAAGGTATTATTAAGGGCTTTAAAATAGTTTATGAAAATATAAATAATAATACAATTAACCTAGATGATGATATAGTTGAAACTTTTCCAAGGGAAGTATAAATAATAAAATAACAAGTAAATAAAGTTAAATATTCTATCATTTTTTAACGGAAATAAAAGATCAAATAAAAAAGTTACAAAAGTTGCCGTGCTGAGATGGTCTTATACCAGAACTATATAAAATATTATGGGATGATGCAGTTAAAGTATTGGATAAGATAAGGTGTACAGAGAAATAAAAACAACTGCTGAAGTCCCCCTCATGGAAACAGTCCCTTGTATCACCTATTTTAAAACAAGGTAAGGATCCTACAAGGTGTTCAAAATACAGACCCATTCTTTTTTAAATGTGGACTGTAAGATGTCCATGTCCATTTTAGCTAACAGAATTAATTTACTTGTATCTAAACTAATTAATGATCAAACTGGGTTTATTTTAAATAGACAAGTACAGAATAACGTAGTAAGAATACATACATTAATAGACTATTCAAATAAAAATAAAAAAGAACTTTCTATCATTAGTCTCAATTTAGAAAAGGCTTTTGACTCAGTTTATTGGTTGTATCTGTTTAAAACAGTGTGTAATTTCTTACCTGAGCTAATTGCATTAATTTTGAAGTTCTATAATAACACTCATGCTTATGTTAAAATAGGTTCTTTTCTTTCTAGTTCCTTTAAATTATATATCACCTTTACTTTTTGCATTATCCATAGAATCCTTTGCTAATAGTATTAGATCCAATAAGAACATTAATGATATCAAAATAAAAGAAGATTTCGAACTAAAGACAACTTTTTTCTGATGATATTTTATTAACAATAGGAAATACAGAGAATTCTTTAGAACGTAAAATTAGTTCTCTGAGTCAATTTGAAGAAATATTGAGTTTAAGATGTAATCATAATAAAACAAGTACATTATTAATTAATAAAACATTTTAAAAAATCATACAAAAATATTCTTAACTTCAATTGGAATAGCAATCAAATGAAATACCTTGGTATGGCCAATATTGTCTAATAGTAAAGAAATAATAAAAACAAACTTTCAACAGATTGTTGATAAAATTTTAAGTTCAGTTACAAACTGGAACAAATTCTTCTTTACCATGGAAGAACGATTAATGCTTACTAAGATGGTAAGTCTTCCTAAATATTGTTGGTCTTACAATCTTTAGTAATATCTCCACCAAAAATTGATGAAGATAAATAATATTTATAAAACTCTGCTGGAGAAGCACTATTATCTTGTGCCATAGCCAAATTATGGAACTCCCTTCCACCCACAATTACCTCCGTACCATCATGCACCCACTTCAAAACTTTACTAAAAGCACACCTAAAAACATGGCTATGCCCTTGCAACTCCCCCTCTAATATCACCCACCCCATTCACCCACTACCTTTTTTTCCACCCCACTACCTTGATTATAGCAAGCCCAGATGCTGATAAGCCTAACTACTTATTATACAGCAGGAACTTCTTAATGTAACAATTGTTAATGTCTGTTATGTACTTTGCAGATGGTAAAGATTCTTGTTGTCTACTGATGTACTATGTTCTTCATCTGTAACTATGTTTATAATTAATTGCTATGTTGATCAAATTTATTGCTATGTAAATCCAACGTAACTACTGTCTGTATATTTTAACTGTGGAGTTTTTCTCCCTGGGCCTCTGCTGAAAAAGGACCTGTGTCCAGTCGGACATTCCCGGTCAACAAATGTAAATAAATAAATAATAAATAAATATTCTACTTATTTTTTTTTTTGGCATCCTAATAAACCAAGAGTTTCCTTTGATTGGCACAGAAAAGGTTGGGATAATGATGGAATAGTATTACTTGATATTCAATTATATGCTACTTCAGCAATTGTAAAAGTTGTAGGGTTGTGGATAAATTCATCTTATGGCTCAAAATGGAAACAAATACATTGAGATATTACTAGTAAATAATAAATATCACAACCATTTATAAACAATCCCTAATAGTTTTATCTGGTTATTAAATGATTTTTGTGTAAATGCAATTACACCCTCTTCTCAAATTCCTTATTTAATTAACATCATTTCTTCTTTCCAAAAGCACACATATTCTAACCATGATATTGAAGATTTAATATGTTCTGTGTTTCCAATTGCATGTACAAATGACAGCTTAGAAGCTCATAACTTCAACAACAAATTGCTACTATTGAAACAAAGTGACTGAATTTATTGGTATAAATTCTTAAATATTACTGATATACTGTTGAAAATTTAAGGTCCAAAGACAGTGAAGATCCTGAGAATTTGTTAATTTTATAAATATTTAGAGACTGTATAAATACAGAGATAAATAAGATGTTTAACCTAGATAAGAAATCATTCACCAAATTATTGGAATTCTTAATAAATACCAATAAGAATGCAATGAAAACTAAATCATATTTGCCACAAATTTATAAAATTCTTAAGTTAGATTTCATACATTTAGACAATTCCTATTGGAACTATTCCTTAAGTATTAATAATGAATCCTTCTCTGAAGAATACAAAAAAAAATATCAAAATTTACAGATAAGCGCATCTCCGTTATATTGGACAATTTTCACTTGGAAATTCTTAAACAGGGCTTTTGTCACACCTAACAAAATTACAATTATGTATAAATAAAATAAAGTTAAATGTAGGAGATCTGATTTTGAAATAATAGCTGATTGGATGCATACGGTCTATGAATGTGAAGTTATCTCCCCTCTTTGCAAAGAAATTAATAACTTAATTCAAGCTCTATGGTCAGATATGTATGATATTTCTAAATCTTTAGTTTTATTTTAATGCTCCGATCCCGGAGATAATTCCAAAAACCCAAGTGCCTCTTCTTTGGTCTATTCTTGCTTTAGCCAGAAAAGTAATTACCAAAAATTGCAAAAGTAAAATTATCTCCTCTAGTGTTCAGTTTGTTTGAATGGCAAAAATTGTTCGCAGTAAAGAAATGCATACTATAATGATGAGAATTTGTAATATTACACATGCATATAAATATTGGCTTAAACTTAGACTTGCTTGAAAAATATTAATTGTTGATCTGTATAACTGATGTATTGATCAGCTGTGGACATATGTAAGTAGTTATTTGGGCAGTGCAGTGGTGCAGCGGTTGACGTTGTTGCCTCACAGCAAGAGGTTCTCTGGTTTGATTCTTGCCTGGGGTGCCTTCTGTGTGGAGTTTGCATGTTCACGTGGGTTTCCTCCAGGTACTCCGGTTTCTTCCCAGAATCCAAAGACATGCGTCTGGAGTGTTTCCTCCCCGGGCCTCTGCTGAAAATAGGCTCGGTCCTAGTCTGAATTTCCCAGTCAACAAAATGGTAAATAAACAATTTGTTTTATAATTGATTTGTTTTTCTACTTCTTTTTTAAAAACATATTAAAAATTAATTAAAAAAAGCAGAAGGGAGAGGAGAACTTTGTAAATACAGCGAGCAAAGAGAAGAAAAAGTGAGGTTTAATAAAGTGTTAGCACTCAGTCAATACACTATGCTATGTTTTGTATATTGCCAAACTGAATGCATTTATTATATGAAATAAATGCATGAGTGCATGCATGTTTTTATAGAAGTTTCTTAAGCAAGATAGAGAACTGAGAAGTTTCAGGCTTGGCCTGTCTGTGAGGGAGGAAAAAGAGCTTGCCATAAGAAGTATTAACAAACATGTAAAGGACAACATAAATTGGGTACATTTGTCTAAAAGGTGAAATGAAGTTGGATATTAAAATTAAAAGGAAATGTAATGGAAATACAAAACAAAAGGATTAGACTGTGTAGAAAAGGAAATGTAATGGAAATACAAAACAAAAGGATTAGACTGTGTAGAAAAGGAAATGTAATGGAAATACAAAACAAAAGGATTAGACTGTGTAGAAAAGGAAATGTAATTGAGTAATAAAGATAAATAAATATATATATGTAGCTTTTAGGAATTGTAAGAACGTTGCTTTTAGGAATTATAAGAAAGTTGGAAGTAGGAGGACACACTCTACATGGGGATTATTGAAAGAAGCCTCCGTAGTAGATGAAAGATACAAAAGTGTTAATGGTGTAACTATAGTGGCAGAGAAATGAAGTATTTGTGATACGGGACTTCAAGTCGGATGTAAACTGCAACACTTTAAAAGCAAAGATCAGGGCTTTGACATCCTCAGGGATGGAGGATCCACTTACAGGATTGCATTTGGTAGTCTATCAGGGGTGGAAAGAACAAGCTTCCAAAGTGTATTACCCTTACAGCCTACACAGGCAAGACATCCATTTCTTTGTTTTCCTGAGTAAGTCTTTCCATCAGCTCCCACAGGTGTCATCTCTTCTAATGTTTTAGCAAATTACTGAGACTGACCACCTGCCAAGTGTCAAGTCGGGTCATGCAAAAACTCACAAGGCTTCTATAGCAACTTAATGAATTTTGCAGGAGTCACTTTTAACTTCACACTTTAAGTTGTTGAGTGGTTGCTCTTATACCAAGTCTGAACATTGCAGTAGAATATTTCAGCACCGACTTCTTTGGCTTCTTAAATAAAATGGCACCGTTATGTAAGAGTCATTGTCTGAGCCATGAAAAAAATTAACATTAGCCAATCACAAATCACTCTCAGAATTTAGATGACAGAAAGAGCTCATATGTTGCCTGTATTTGAACATCTAGGCAGGGGAATGAGCACATAAAATTTAAGGAAAGACAAAACTTTAAGAAATGTCTTGTTACCCAGTAATAAGTACTGCTGTATTTAGCAGCTGTTATATCTTGCACAAAGTCCAATTCCCTTATGTTTTTCTAACCATAGCAACACTGAAGTTGTCTTTTGGTATGTCACGTACTTTACGGAAGCTATAAAAAATCATCTTGAGTTAGTAACATATTGTGAAGCTTTTGTGAAAATTAAAATGTTGTTAAGTTCATTTTCTTGTGACATATCGGACATCAGTGTGAGACCTACCTACTAGGAATAACGCTGTTAACATCAAACACATCGAAGAATTACATGACTAACATCTCTCCACATCTTGTCACATACCCACCTCTGCAGAATAATAAGAATATCATCAGTGTACATTGTCACATGCCTACTTCCTGAGGAATTGTATAACTTGGTACATATCAGCATCCCTGGAGTAATGTGACTAAGCGCACACGTTCCTTTTCACAGAAATGTCTCTTAGTAATGGCACACCTCTGCTTTACCCTCCATGTGGTCACTACTAACTCAGTGTACACATTTTTGAATAAATTAAAGCAAGGGTCATAATTCCCACATACAAATTACTGAGTCAAGAAAGACGTATGAAAGAAAGTCTAATTCTTGGGGGGACGTTAATTGTCTTTTAAGCAAAAAAAGACATAAAGGCAAACAGAAGTATGAGAATTTCTGTTTCAGTAAAATGCCTTATGAATTGGACAATTGTTACAATTGAAGAATGTAAATGATTTTGCAAACTGTAATTCTCTGTTTTGTGTCTTTGCTCTTTTGCTGTTGGTATTCACACGAGAATACAAAGAATTTGCATATAAAATTGCTCCAGTTTGAAATTGGATATGGTTAAACTGACTTCATGTTTTCCATATTACCACAATGCCATAACATTTTAGTTAACAATTACATATTTTTGTTAGTGATAAAATTCCCTTAAATATGGCTAAAATGGAATATTTTATGCAATGGTTTATTAACCTAATTTAGGATCCTTTATCAGTAAATAATAGCGGTGTAGGGTATATTATATTATAAGATTCATTAAAAGGTTTTTGTGTGGTAAAGTAACATACTGAAAGGACTTTGAGTGCATCAGAATACAAAAATAATTTCAATGAGGATAGGTTAAAAATTCTCGGAGCATTGCAATGCTACTGTTTCAAATGTATCCAGAGCCATCCAGGCTAAGATATGAATATGTTCTTGATTTACTGCAGTTGTACTTGCTTTGTACAGTAATATCTACTGTTTTTCAGCATTTTTAAAGCATATATTTAATTTTGTGGCCAGCATCTCTGTTGTCATTTTCTTGTTCTCCAGATCAGCATGCAGAAGGGGGAATTAGCAGGGACTGGTTGTTTGGTAGTTGTTTGTTGTTTAATCTGCATTTGAGAGCTACTTTGTGGCAGAAGGTGTTTAACTGGTCTCTCTGAGTTGTAAGCACTCCAGAGAGCTCAAGGTATGGTAGTTTTTTAGGTAGCGGGCGTAAGAGCCAGTTTTCAAGCTTTTTTCTCTGCTGTAGATCAGGCAAGTTTGCACAGAGCTGCCCACCTTGCAGAGATGGTTAGCAGGGTCCTGAATGCTTAGACAATAAAATGTCTGTGTAAAGGTCCAAAACCTGTTAAACAGTGTGGCATTGCCCAGAATTGAGCTTTGAGCAGCTAGCTTGTGTTTTAAATAGCACTCCCGTGTTCTAGCACTGTACAACATGCTGCTATTGCCTCCAAAATCTGCTCTAGGAGACCCCTATTAAAACCCTAGCCTTAATCCTAAACAGCCCACGCAATTACAGGACTGGTCAATGTGGATCTGAAATTTCCTAATGTCTCTGTGGACAGGTTGGAGATTTGGGCATCCTAAGGCAATGTAACAATTGTTTCATGTTCTCAGACAACCAGTTAATCTTTAAAGGAAATGACATCTCTCAAATACTGTGTTAATGTACAGCTTCCCTGAAGGCAAAATCTCATATTCAAATGAGGTTGTCAAGAATATCCACACTACATCCTTCACACATACCGCTCACCACACACACACAGGTTAGATTGTCTTATGCTAAGGTACTTAAATTAAACCTTCCCAAATCTGAAATACCTCTAAGCCACCTAACAGCAGCACTGCTGTTCTGCAATCACTAAAACAAGCACCAAAAGAAACCCCAAACTTCTCTCGTATAAGCCTACACCCAATGGTCCCCCAAGAGCAAAGCCCACAAGGCACACATATACATTACATATTAGTCCATTGTGTGACACACAGATGCCGCACTCAATAGGTTAGACAGGAAGATAACGGTTAGTTGCCTATCTGGAGCCAGGATCTGCAATATCATGCATGCAGTTATGTCCCTGCATCCCGAGCTACCTCTGTTTTAGTTTGTGTGTGTGTGTAAGTGACCTGAGATGTACTTCAGTGGACTGTATGAAAAGAGATGCAAAGAATCTGTCAGAATATGTGTCACAGTAAGGTACAAGCCTTGCAATGAGCAGCATTCTACCTTCAACAAGGATGATTCTACAGTATGAATAGAAAATTATTGATTTTAATAATTGACTTTTATTTGTGGTGTCACTCCAGAAGAATCCAGTATCTGTCTGCATGGAAGGCCATGGTCAACAGACCACTTTGCTTTGCCTAGAATGGGCTGCACCTGTCCCCCCTAGGATTTCGTATATTTGCTAAAACTTTATCCACCTACTTATAGCTTTTTTTTTAGACAATTCCAAAAAGACAACACTACCAACATAGTGAAGAAGTATCCAAGCAACCATAAGGTGTTAGTGCTCATTGCTCTGAGCCTAAAGAAAAAAACTCCACACCCTTCAAGCCCTCTTCAGTCTGGAAAATGTAGACATCTGTGCTGTGACTGAAACAGGATGATACCATGGGGCTCATCCATGAGCAAGTCACCATAAATATGGTTCCTCACCATATCATGGCTAGATACAGGTCACCATCTATGCCTCTAGAATCTCACAGTTCTTAAACTGTTAGAGGTGCTTACTATCCAAACAAACACCCTGTTCATGGATAACTTTAACTATCCCTTTGTGGACTGGGAAACATACTTCATCAAGCTTTTGGGTACAACACTTTCTGAACTTTAACAGAAACATCCTGGAACAGTGCAAGCTCCATCCAAAAGATCAAATATCCTGGATACACTCAATATGCAAGACCTTTGCACCCTTCCCATGCATCATGTCCTTACTAATGAGTTCAGATCACAAAGCTGTCTCTGAAGTAAAAAAATCAACCTGAAAAACCAAGCTAAAACCAATAAGAGTTAGGAACTATTGTAAGTCAGACTACATTCTAGTAAGTGACAGTTTGTCTACATTCAAGTCTCCATCTAACCCTGACAACACAGCTACCTATACAAAACTGTACACAGAGTCCTTGCACAAATGTGTGAATGGCCGCACAGTGGCTATCGTATCTAACAGAAGTAAACATAAAACAAACACTAAAAACAAACCCCACTGGTGGAATCCTTACCTGCACAGTGTATACAATAATAATAATAATAATAAAACACTCCTGGACAAAATCAAGAACAACTCCTATAAAGACAAATGCTCTTAGACATCTAATTAAGTCCATCAAGGCCAATATAGGGTCAGGCTAGCCGCTTAGGCTAACTATAATCACAAGGCCTTCTTCAGCTCTGTCTGTAATCTTAAAGGTAACACAACAGTTAGCTGAACTGGTTTTTAATGGTACCACCTTCAATAATCAGGGTGACATAGTAAATCTACTGCTGATAAATTCAGTTCAAACTTCATGCCCCACTCCCCCTCCAGCTCCTCTGGGTGAAATCCCCTCCTTCACCCAAATATTAGTAGGGACCAGGTGCTGGCAGCACTCCCTAAAACCAAGAACACCACTTCCATGGGCCCTGACAACATCCCCACTTGTCTCCTGAACAGTCTAAAACATGACTTATCAGGACCACTTGAGGCACTCTTCAACTATAGCCTTGAAACGGGCTACATTCCAAGTGAATGGAGGACAACAACAGTCATTCCTCTCCACAAGGGCAGACCATCAACTGACGCAGCGAACTATAGACCCATCAGTCTAACAAGCCTAGTCAAGCACATTGGCAACTTACAGACACTTAACCCATTCCAATTTGGCAAAGTCTTGTTTACTTAACCTGGCAGTATTCTTTGAAAGGGGTCACTAAGGCAGTGGATGCAGGGAAAAACAGTATTTACTACATATTTTGACCTGGCCAAGGCTCTCTATACAGTACACCACTCAGGCATTGTTGACAAACTCTCTGAGCTAGGCATAAAAACCCACACAACTCACGGGATTGCTGGCTGGCTCACAGACAGGCCCCAAGAAGTCAGAATCAGTAAAACCACCTCCGCCAAGAGACTTATCACTAGCATAGTATCCCAGGGCCCTGTGCTGGGCCTGCTCCTGTTTGGCATCTACTTCTTATAAGTTAATGTTAACATTCAAGGCTTCTGGCTTACCTTGTTCACAGATGACTATAAATTGGGTACTATTATAGATTCCCTCCAAGACACCAATATCTTGCAAGAGGGTTTAATACAGACAAATGACTGATGCCAAAGCCATAGCCAAATCATAATGCAAAATGCATTACAATACCCTTTGGGAAACTGTCAACCCAAGTTAATTACTACAGCTATAAAAATCCCCCAAGAGTCATCTCAGTAAGGGTTCTAGGATCATATGTAGACCACAATTTGGCCTTTGACTAACACGTAGCTAAGATGGTAAGAAAATCTTTCTATGTTGCCAAAGTTATACATGCGAGTGACATTCAGGTCCAAGGAAGTTGTAGTACCACTCTGCTTGGCTATTATCAGACTTATCATTGAATACAAAGCCCCCTTTGGCATGTATCTAACCTGGCGCTTGCAACACTTGGCTTCCTCAGACCCAGCTGTGATGGATTATTGCACATCCGCAAAATAAACAGCACCTGAAACACTGGATCCAGGGGCCTGATCTTCACTTGTGACTTAAACAGAATCTGCTGGAGAGACAGATGTGTGTCACAAAGGATCCCCATGCTGTGAAATAGGCTCCTCATCCATGTAAAACCGAGTTCAACCCCGACCCTATTCAAAGGAAACCTTGACAATTGGATAAGAAATCATAAATTTACCCTGGGTCTGGCACCCATGTCCCTTATGAACAGAGGCTGTTAATATGAAAAGCATGATCCTAACACCTTCTTACAAATCCATTAGTTACCTCCTTACTAACATGCCCCTCTCTGTATAGGCACCGTTGATACTTTGGATGCTAATGGGTTTGAAGTGCACAGCTGGACTTGTAAAGGCCTTAGTGGTCATTAGTCAAGTAATAACATATAAACTTATGTAAAAAGGACAAATATATAAATTATATTAAATAGTTAAATGGTCTCAAATGAGATTAATCCACAAGTTCATGATTTCGTTGGAAAATTATGTTCTTATTCTGCCACCTTTGCAGGGCCTGTCTATGTTGGTTACTATAACTAAAATAATGTGCAGAAAGAGTCAAATGATATGAGAGCTCCTCAGTTCAAAAGGACACTAATCAATATAGAGGACCTGTAGCATTTAGGAATATGGTAAATTAAATAACTTGGACTTGGGTACAGTAGACGAAAATAAGGTAGAATCTTTTTGAATGTAAAGCACAACCAGTAACTTCAGTTACGGTTAAGGAATGAATTAAGGAACTGAAAAACTATTATAAAGATATGTTTGTTTATTTAAATTGATCTTTGTTCTGAAATATGTGAAATGTTTTCTCAAGACCTCATTAGTTTACTAAGTATGGTGTATATTAAACAAAACCTCTTCAAGGAGATGTTCACTATCTGTGAAAACGAGACAAAGATTTAACTTTAACTTTATGTTCATTATATCAAAGTGAATCTTGTCTGCATATTGATTATTCATGTCTGTTATAATAAACAAATTAAATCTAATGCTGCCTTCCATAAATGGTGAGGACCAGATAAATTTTATAATAAACAGCAAACTCAGAGAATATTAAAAGACTCGTTGCAAAAACTGATATGCAGATGAAAAGTTAAAACTTTCTGTAAAGTGTGACATCAGAAATGATTCTATAACTTGAATTTATTTGTTTAAAACCTCGAAATCAGTTGCTTTTCCGGGCAACTTTACAAACTTGATAAATGTGTTGTGCAACAGATTAAAAAAAATCACTGAAGGGGCAAAACGACCTTGCTATATTATATAAAAATAATGTAGTGCTTAAAAAATAATACTCAAGTAAAAACACAACAATTTTACATACAGCCCATTCCCCTCTCTCATATACACATACAAAGTCTCTTCTGCTTACACACACACACACACACACACACACACACACACACACACACAAAATCTCTCTCCTTTTTTTTTTGTTTTACATTTTATTCTCTCTA
The DNA here is from genome assembly GCF_019279795.1 of Protopterus annectens. Taxonomy (NCBI): domain Eukaryota; kingdom Metazoa; phylum Chordata; order Ceratodontiformes; family Protopteridae; genus Protopterus; species Protopterus annectens. Next base: position 525,462,614 of record NC_056742.1, on the reverse strand, counting down.
AACAGCAGAACCACTACTTAGCGAGCGTAAAATAATGGCAGACGTTTTTTTTTTTTTTTTGTAGTCTGGACTCCACAGCAGCTTGATATGCTGCAGTAAAGTGGCAGACTCGTTTTGTCAGTGTGCATTACATGTACATTAATAGCCTGCTGGAGAAATGTATTTTAGTTATACTTAGGATGAATCAAAATTCAAATACTTGAAGTATCTGAAATGTTGCTTTCAAATTATGACATAATTAGAATCTTTGAAGCAACCATAAATGGAATAAGATTGTGTTTCCCTTTTGAAGAGCCATTGGTGTTACTTTAACTGTTACTACTAAAGATTTTTTTTATGTAATACAAACACCTTTATGATCTCCAAACAAGAATCAATGTAAATAAACTGACCTCTTTTTTATACATTTATGGTATCCAGATAGAACCAGTATTGCTTTCAACCATTTTATTAGATCTTGGAAGCAAGGAGGGACTGGTTTTCCAGATCTTGAATCTCATGTTTCATCTGCTACATTTAAAGCAATTGTTCATGTCTGGGTTCAAATTGTAGCACAAAATGGAAACTAGTTCACATTACCATCTGTGAAACTAGGCTAGGTCACCTTCATTTTTATATGCTGACTAACAGATGTAGAGTATAAGTTATATTTGAAAATGTTTGTTTATTGTTAATTTAAAATTTTCAATAAAAAGTAGAAAAAACTTGTGTGAATCTGCATCAGAAGTCAACAAAACAAAGAACATATTATATATAATCATAAGGAAAGGAGGCAGAGAAGAATGTTTTAAAAACTGTGAAGCACCAGAAAGGACTACATAACATTCATAGGGTACCATTAAAATAAATAAATAAGGCGAACATTAAGGGTACAAAGTTGGGCAGATATTGTTTTGCCTAGATGGTGGTGAATGAGTGAATAGACTTCCAAATGGTAATAAATTCAGTTGTAGTTGCTGAAGTTAAGAATGTATAGAGCAGGATTAAAGTCATATTTTAAACAAGTTACTAGCCATCCTCACACGTTGATGTATCAGTAATGCAATAAAGGAAGACATTACAGTTTTTAAGAATTGTTTTCTGCTCTGCTTACTGGGCTTAGTTAACTGTGTTTGCTAAAAGTTGCTTTATCTGTACAAACTACTGCATTTACTCCAGTAATACATTACAATTTTAAGAATGTTTTTCTGCTCTGCTTACAGGGTTTAGTTAACTGTGTGCTAATATTTGCTTTTTCTGTGCAAACTACTGCATTTACTTTTAGTGCTACGTTAGTTGTTTAAAAAGTAGTATCTGCTCTGCTTTCAGGGCTTAGTCAACTGGGAATACTGTTATTGCTACATTGGTTATTTCTCGTCTGTATTATACCTCACTTATCCTCTGATTCTCTAGGGTTTTTCTAGGTCTGGTCTCTCACATGTCTTTTCTTATTTTCTTGGTATAACCTTTTGTATGTGTTTCCCCCTTATCTCTTGCAGCATCTCTCGATGGGTTAAACACTCTGTGGTCATCCCCTGCCCAACAGACTTGTCCAGCAAAATACCTTGTGAAAGTGATATATATCTGCTTAAGTTACCTGCCTGAAGCAGCTCAGAAAACAAACTAAAAACCACAGCCTTCTATCTCAACTGTAGGTGTTCCTTCTACTGTAATTTATCCAAAATTTTAATGTGTTTTTCAGACTATCTGCTTTTTAAAAAGTGAACTACTCCTTATCATTTAAAGTATTACTGAAGGGCAGGTGAGCACACACACAGGTTCATAGGTTGGTACTAGGCTATCAGCCCTAGGACCTATACAAGCCTAGCCATAACAATTCCCTGGCTATTTCTTCACACACTATTTACTTCCCTGGACCCCTGTCTAGCAGGGCGAATGACGTGGTTAGTTTTTTCTGGCTGTAGTAACTTACTTTGGCCACCAGGAGGCAGTACAATGCCAGCATTCTACCATATTTCATTGTTGTTTTAACAAACAATAGTACCAATAGCTTTAAGTTTAATGTTATTTTAACTCTCAATAGTTCCGGTATATGTAGGTTTAATGTTGCCAGCCACATTCTAGAGTGCTATTTGTCTTCTGTACCCTTTGTCTCCTGTTTTTAAATTTATATCTGCAAAATTTCCATCTCTGGCTTGCTCTCTTCTTACCTCTTCAGCTCTGATTTTCACAGTTGCTTCCTTTCTAATTGTTATTTTCAGTGCTGTTTCGCACTGCTGACCTGGCCCTGCCCGCTCTGTTCGCTCTCCACTCCCCTACCCCACAATCCCACTACCCTACCAGATCAACGTTGCGACCACCTCCCCACCTCAGTCCTTAGATACACTATCCAACCCCCCCAATCCCACTTTTATAGAGATCGCCAAAAACTCTTTAATTTTAATGTAGTCCAATTCAACTCTGTTCTATCCACCATTGACTGGTCCATCCTTAAACAAATCCCTCTCAATTACTCTGTTACTTGGTTCAAGTAGCATCTTACTGAATACCCTGAACTCCCTTGCTCCCTCTAGGAAGGTTAGAATACAACCCAATTATGCTCCATGGTTCTCAAAAGAAACTAAGTCCCTTATGCTAAAAAGACATAGAGCTTGGAAATCCTGGATCAAAACAAAGGAATTACCTCTGCTACATAATTATAGACACCTCAGAAATCTTACAAAAAACAAACCAATAATGACAAAAAATCCTTTTATAACTCTGCCCAATTCATTAAGAAATCCAACCCTCGCAAGTCCTGGTCTACTATTAACAAAATTCTCTCTCCAGGCTGCCCCTTAACTCCCTGCCCCTACCCAAATACATCTCCTTGGGAAACTGCTACTCTTCTCAATAAACACTTTATTGAAACCATTCAAACACTCGTACCTTCCAGCTGTAACACATCTTCTCTGCCTACCCCTCCCAATCCTTCTAACAAACAACTATTCTCCTTACATCCAGTTCCTACTTCCTATATCACATCTCTTCTTCACAAACTCAAACCCTGCTCTCCATCCACGGACAGTCTACCTCCTACCTTCCTCAAACTTGCTGCTTACTGACTCCATTGCCTATCCAGTATCTATACTAATCAATAGATCTATTCAAGAATCCACCATTCCCTACCCTATGGAAATCCTTTTTCACTATTCCCCTGCATAAAGATGGAAACTGACCTATAGCTATTCTATCTCCCCCTCTCTAAGATTCTTGAAAAATGTATCCACTCACAACTACCTTCTCCAGCATAACCTCCTTACTCCCACTCAACATGGTTTCCGTCCCAACCACAGCACACCTACTGCCCTCTTATCCTTTACACATGGCATTGCCGAGGCCCTAGACAATAAACTCATATCAAGTCTCTTCCTTTGACCTTTCCAAAGCCTTTGATACAGTCTCCCATCCCCTACTGCTATCTAAATTTGCAGAGCTCAATCTATCTTCTTCCTCCCTTGCTTGGTTCTCCAGTTACTTAACCTGCAGGCAGCAGTCTGTTAAGTGGCTCTCTTCCACTTCTCCTTTCATACCTGTTCCAACCGAGGTACCACAAGGTTCCATCCTGGGTCCCCTCCTATTTAATGTCTTTACCAATGATCTCTATAGTTTCTTGTAAACAATCCTCCCTCATCCAATATGCAGACAACTTGACTCTTATCTCCTTTTCAGACAATATCTCCAATCTCCACACTCTTACTCAACAGGCCTTCCTATCCACTGAACAGTGGTTGTCCAGGAATCTACTCATTCTCAACCCTGAAAAGACCAAACTCTTATTATTTTCCCCCTGATCTCGCTCTCACCTCAAATCCACCTTTACGGTTACCTCCTCTATTAACACTGTTATCCAACCTGAAGCTCACACTAAACTCCTTGGGGGGTCATCATAGATGATGAACTCAAATTCAACTTGCACATCCTCCAAAGTGTAGAAAAGACTCACCAGAAACTTGGTTTGCTGTATCGCAACAAACAATTTCTAACTACAAATGCCAGACTCTCCCCTGCACAAGCTCTTCTCCTCTCCCCCCTCCTATATGCTGCCCCAGTACTCACCAACATCCAAACTACTACTTTAAACAAACTCACCACAAAATAGCTAGATTTATCACAAACTCTCCATACAATACACATCACTGCCTTGCCCTAAACACTCTCCGCCGGTTAGAATTCCCCCATCTTCTACTGCTGTCACAACTTCAAATGTTATACTTCATTCTTTACAAGCCTTCATCCTGCCCTGCTCTCTCTTCTTTCATCTCTAGCTGTACTCCTCCACGGACTCTCCAAACCTGTAATCAGCAACTACTACAAATCTATCAACCCCAGAAAATAGCTGGCAAACTCCTATATAAGCACTTCATCGTCCAAACCTGGAACAAACTCTCAAGAGACATTTGTTCCATCATTCACCCATCCCACTTTAAAGAAAAACTCAAATTTCATCTACTCAACTCCAAAATCTGTCCTTGTCAAGCTTCTACTTAAGCTCCCCACAACCCTGCTATATACCGTTTCAGTCCCTCCACATACAGCTAAGTACTCCGCCATCTTGGATACTTATTAAACTCTAAAATCAATACTGTTGTACTTAACTCTTTTTATAAATATGTAAATATATTTTTTACTTTGTAAAAATATTGATATGTATATAATGTGTTTACATTTCTGCTTTGTCTCTCTAACGTTCTTGTATAACTGATTTTAACCATATTTTTGACTCAAATGTTTGATTCTGTGTAAACTGTTTGTGTTTTTGTTGGAGCTTTTCTCCTTGGGTCTCCACTGAAAATGGGCCACAAGCCCAGCTGGACCAACCCGGTTAACAAATGTTAATAAATAAATAAATAAAATGGCACATTTTCCTGTCAACAGCTTGAGGTTATGGCTTTATCCACCTAGAATGTTGCTGTCCATATTTCAAGATGGACTCTAGTCTTCCCTAGGCTGGAAAAGTACGTAGCCACCTCCTTCCCTGTTAGCCACATCATTCCAGCTGCAGGCTTTGGGGACTTTTTTTTTGTTAGCTGTGACCTTACCCCCAAAGTGACTATTGTGGATACTTGTTTCACCTTATGTGCCAACTACACCCTCCCCATTTTATCACAGTGGCTACCATTACTGGTTTGGTAGCACCAGGCCCCTGTCCCCAGTACATACTTGATCAATGGCGCTGGTTGTCAGCCAAAGATGGCTGAAATGACATCAGTCAATGACCGGCACCCTCACCCTCTCAGCTTCTCCCGCTCCTTACCTGCTACTTGAACATCGGTCATCTGGAATGTAGTCTGGTCTTTATCCCATTATGTGACAGAGCTGATGGTGCATTCTTCATGTCACAATTATTATCAATTGTACCTGTGCAAGAGTGTTTTTAAGTCATCGGGAGTATATATTCCCAAATAATTGACTTTCTAGATTATATAATTTGAAACTAAGTACTTTCTTTAAGGGAGAAAATGTATTTTACTTGTTTGATAACCAGGAAAACACAGCAGAATTGTATTCCTTTCTTCAGGGGCAACCTAAAAGTGCTATATAGTCAAGAGATCTATCTCAAAAAGCCACTCAGTAGGCAAATAGAGAGTTGAAGTAATTACATCCAGGACATCAGGATGAAGGTCGTTAGCAGCTTATAGCCTTAATTGTGTGTGCTAAGCTGCCAAACTGAATCAAATCTATTGCATAAGTAGATATCTCTGAACTGTGATATCCAAGGGAACTGACAGTGCTTCATTGGGTTACTTAGTAAAAATGTGTGACCTTATTTATATCATATCGTATGTGTTTGTATGAAGTTAATTATACTAAAGACATATACCATTTGTAATTATGCGAATGAGTCCGCACATAAACCAAATAATAAAGGTAAGATGGGGTTCAGTCTTTGGGCACCTTCCTCTTCATGAAATGCATAGGCTTACCTCTTGGTTTTATGTTTTATCTTCAGTCTGAACTTTTAATATCTTCAGGAACCACAGGGACTCGTCTACCTTGCATCAGCATTTCCATTTTCTTGTATCCTGCTGTGGAAACTCCCACGTCCTAAACCTTGTGAAACTATGTAGCTGCATCTGCTTCCATAACATGCTAAACATTTGCTTATGTCATCCTTGCTGCAGAATGTACCTGGCACTTCCTGGAAGGATTCCACACATTGAATATTCATAATATTGACTGTTAATGCCATCAGAAGTGCCTGAATAACCATTTGATCATTTCTGCCAACAGTATTTTGTGGGGGTTACAGAGAAGTGGGGAGTGAGAATTCGATTTTCCCTGGAGTTGGAATAAATACGTAGTTAGTAGTGAGTATGTGGGGCACATGGGGAGGAATGCCCCCTGAGAAAAAAAAAAAAACTGAGTTTTGTACTGCTATTATTGTCATTCTTTTGTTTTCATCTTTTGAGATCGATGTTTGTTTTGGTGTTCGCTGTTTTCTACTTCGATATTCCAAAGTACATCCCCTTCACCATATCATTTACTTTGGTCACCCTCACATGCAGTGCGTTAGACTGTAGCAGCCTTCTGTCACAGTAAGGTTCATGTCCACTTAAAAGCAGCAGGCTTTAGTCCGTATTCTTTCCAAAATTACTGTAGACTGTCTCTAATACTTCATCTCCCACGAAATACAGGTTTATGCCTAGTGGCGATGACCTAGTCTTCAGCATGCAATAATTAAGTTTGTTAGTAAATTTAAGTGGAAATGCCGTTTTATTGCAGCCTATGCCGTTGCTAAATGTTTGCAGTAGTTCAGATAACACAATCTCACAAAGACGAGCAGAACAGCAGTAACAGTGGTCAAACTGTGTCTTCAGGACACCTGACTTAAAAATAAACTTTGAGAAACGTTATTGTCACTGTATAAACTTGCAGTATGGGTTATTGTGGGAATCATGTGCATTATGCATTATAATTCAGTTCTCTGAGTTTAGTTGCATCCCTAGCAATGATTAACCTATTAGTTCTAAGAATATGAGTCAGACATGCAAATGGCATCTTTTTAGTACTGTGACCTACTTCTAATAGTTTTTCCCAGCTATATTTAGCTCACTTGTTTGGCTGTCTGCCATATGACTCCTTTTAGGAAAATTCAGATTTTATTGTTTATCTGTAATGTATGCAGTTATTATGTAATTATAGGTGTGCATTTATTCATTGTCTTGACAGCTAAAACACTCTGTTTATATTCTGGTTCTGTTTTTTTATAACCTGTATACCTACAAACCCATGAGTCAGTCTGATCCTTTGCTTCCAAGACTATTGTTTTTGCCATACGACTCCTTTTAGGAAAAGTTAAAATTTATTGTTCATCTGTAATGTGCTGTTATTATCCTGTAATTATAGGAATGCATTTATTCATTGCTATGACTGTTAAAGTAGTCTGTTTATGTTATGGTCTTTTATAATTAGTGTACTTGCAGCAACATCAGTTTTAATATTGGCGGAGGAGGTTTTGCTTACAGACTGCCCATTATTTTCACAAGGATAGGTTTACATTTCAGCCTCTTTTTTTCTTCAGATGTCCAAGGAGAACATAAGGTCAGAATGGTAATGTTAGAGCATTTCATACTGGTTATGGAGTGGTATGTACGTAATACTTCCATCTGTTTAATGTTTGGAAGGCACTGCTTTGGTGCTGATTGCCAAAACTTCTTTTTACGTTTGTGCAGGGTTGTCTTCCTCGGTGGGGAGTTGTCAGAATTCCTATGGCAGCCAGCCCTGCTTTTGGTTATACTGGTCAGACTGTTTTGGTTGTACTGGTCAGATTATTTTAGTTGGACTTGCTTTGTTCCTACCTGTACTCTCTTCATTGATACAGTGTGAGTAAAGCACAGAGTCTTGAATAGACACATAAATGACCCATCAGTCACACAGCTCATTCGGTAGCACTAGGTAATGACCTTAGGTCAGTGGTTTGTAACATTTGTAATGCAGGTGTCATTACAGTGTGTCCCTTCTAACACCCTTTTATACCATTTATATTTATTTTATGGGCAGTAATTTTGTCATTCTACCTTTTGACATTTTTGTGACATTCCATAGTCTCATATTTATTTCTCCTGTGAATTTACTCTGGGTGGGAGGTTGGCATAATGGTTAAGGTATTTACCTTGCACATACAAGGTGCAGGGTTTGATTCTCACATGGCGTAATTGGCTAGGCTTGAAATGACCCACAAGGGCAGTTAGCCTAGTATTAATGTATGAACCTATGTGGCCTTTCACTGCTAAAGTTAATTTATTTTTCAGTTATCAATATTTATACTTTGTTACAGCATAAAGATCCAAATTGTCCATGTCAGCCCCTCACGTAAGGACACAATAAATGGTTGCTTCTGTTGCTGGGAAAGAACTGTTCTTAATTATTCTAATATAGATTACACATCCTTCTGGTAGCGCTGACCACTGTAATATCCCACTTCCCTGGGACCAACCAGAAGGGGAACTTGCATTTGAGTTGCAGACCAGTTCCCGTATCTGCAATGGAGACTTAATTACAAAATGTTTATTGAAGATCAGTCCTTCTGATGCTGTCTGGTCTCTTGGCCATCCAAGTGCATCTGTAGGCCCAGGTTTGGGTCATAGTTGCCACAGACAGATGCCCTGCCACTAGTTAACAAGTTAATTTTTGGTGGATCATAATGTTTTTGAAGATTTAATTACATGTGTCAAAATAAATATTGTTTGGAAAAAGCAGAGATTACTAAAAGTCTTTCTGGCATAATAATCAGGGTACATATAGTTGAACTGATGATCCCTCCAGGCCACACTTAAGATGTAGTAGTTTGTTTCAGTCTGGGGAAAGGACAGACAGTATGAGGATGTGGTAATCACTTGATAATGCTCTCCTGCTCTTTAGTTTTCTGCCTTTTTTTTTACTCAAATTCTGTTATGAATTAACAGAATTAAAGTAAAGGAAGCAGAAAACTATGTTATTTATTAATTAATATACTATTTTTACAGTGGTCCTGAGATGAAAAAGCCCCTAAACTACATGACTTGCATATGGTTTTATTAACAGGACAGTATGTTGTAATCGGTAACTCGTACCTCTCAACTTGTCCAGATTTTAGCCTCATATTTTTGGTCTTTTCCTCATAAAAATTGTCATTTTCTGGCAAACCACTAGGGACTGAATTCATTAAAGAACGACAGACATTTGAGTTTCAGAGTTTAGATTCTTCAGAAAATGCATGCTAACACAAAACCTGTTATTCCAGCAAATTTATAGGTTTATAAGAGCAATATTTAAAATCTGTCCCTATTTTTTTGGGCCTTTGTCCCCCCATTATTTTTGACTTTGTCCAGATTTCTTGCACTAAGGGGATGAGAGGCATGGGGATAACATGTCGATTCTCAGTGCATCTAAAACGGTACATTACAGAAGTCGTATGACAATACTTTGCGTATCTAGTACGTTTTTCTACAAGTGTATTGGAAAAAACTCGTAAAAGTTAAACATTGCTTTATAAGGGGCAGTCTGTGTAAGTGTAAATGGTAATTAAGCATGTCCCTCAGTTTGGTGTGTATATATATATATATATATATATATATGCACAACATGCCCCTCAGTTTGGTATATATATATATATATATCTATATCTATATCTATATATGGGTTCACTTCTAAATTTCGAAATACTGAAATACCGAATTTCAGTATTTCGAAATTAGAAACCCGAACGTTCACAAACCCGACAGTTCAAAATCGCGATATCACAATCCCGAACACTGAGTACTTGCCAATAAGGATAAAGGCTTTCTGTACCGTGAAGTAGCTGTACGTTGTACCGACAATATCATGGCGTCCAACACTATAACTCCACCAGGGAATGTGGGCGAAACATACACCAGGGTGAAATCACAGAAAGGAAAGGATGTCCTTATAATAGAAGGGTACGTTTACCACCTTGAAAAGACAGCGCCGCAGAGGAATTATTGGTGCTGTAAGTGGAAGAGAGCTATGAAGTGCAAGGGGAGGGTAATAACTACCGCCGTTGCAGATGGGGAAGAAGTGTTAAAAGCGCAGCACACATGCATGCAGGGGACCCAACAGAGGCTGAGAGGTACAGTATGTGTGCAGGTTTGAAAGAGAGAGCACGCATTTCACGGGATGCACCTTGTTTACTTGTTGAGGATGTGCTAGCAAGCACTTCCCTAGATGTAGTACCTCATCTCCCAAACAGAAGGGCTTTGCTGCAACAAGTGGGGAGGGTAAGACGGAAGGGTACCAGACTTATTCATAATAGATGTGTCATGTTACAAGATGTAAATGTGGAGGAGTATGCAGTCAAAGCAGGCAGCTTCATATATAAGTGTAGCAGTGATGTTAGTGGAGAAAATGTTGTGTTGGTGTTCACCACAGTCAATAACTTGTATGATCTTAGTAATGCAACTATTTGGTTGATGGACAGGACATTCTTCTACAAGGGGGAGATATGTAGGCATTTGTATAGCATTCACGGTCTGTTATGCTGTGGCGGGTATAGTAAGTCCGTCCCGCTATTGTACTGTCTCATGACTAAGAAGTCGTTGCGGGCGTACAATGCTATGTGAGATGCTATCTTCCAGTTGTTAGAGCAGTATGGCTTCCAAATAGATCTCAGGTATGTACTGTGCGACTTTGAGATAGCTGCCAAAAGGAGCATAGCAATGAACTTTAATGGGGTGAAATCGAAGGGGTGCCTTTTCCATTTTAGCCATAACATATGGCGGAAAGTTCAGCAGCTGGGACTGACTAAACTTTACAGCAGTAACCTGCGGTTCCAGCTGAGTGTGAAGTGGTTGATAGCCCTGGCATTCCTACCAGAGGCTGATGTGGTAAGGGCGTATATCGAACTTAAGAGCAGGTTTCCGACAGAGGGTCAGGAACTTGTAAAATACTTTGGGGACTGCTATGTGTTGGGGAGGAAAAGAAGATTTACCACTAGGTCTGCCTGTGTCACTAGGTTTCCGCCTCTATTCCCCATTAGTTTTTGGAATGTGTTTGACTTGAATACCTTGTGCTTGCCACGCACGTAAAACTCTGTGGAAGCGTGGCACCGGAGACTGAAGTGTTTGTTGGGGGCAAAGGCAATTGATTTAGGACTGCTTATGCATACATTGGCCAGAGAACAGGATAGGGTGGATGAACTTAGAAGCCAGCTAAGTGCTGGTAGTCCGCCCACACCTAAACGACGTAGACTTATGGTACGTCAACAGCAGTTTGAACACACCCTGCCCAATCGTGAGTCGTACATTACAGAGGAATTCCTGCTTGCAATAGCACGTTTACTGCAGTTATAAGCTGTGCATGTGTACTGGTTATGGAGCTGTGTGTTGTGTATCGTGTGAGGTGGTGTGTACGCGGGTTTAAAGCGATTCTATGCTTCATGGGTGTTTTGCAAATGGTGGAGGGTGTAAAATAAGAAAAACAGATGCCAGAATGTGTTTTTCGATATTTTGACGATTCGAGATTGTGGCATGCGTGATTGTGAGCCGTCGGGTTTGTGAACGTTCGGGTTTCTAATTTCGAAATACTGAAATTCAGTATTTCGAAATTTAGAAGTGAACCCATATGTGTGTGTGTGTGTGTGTATATATATATATATATATATATATATATATATATATATATATATGCACAGCATGTCCCTCTGTTTGGTGTATATATATATATATATATATATATATATATATATATATATATATATATATGCACAGCATGTCCCTCAGTTTGGTATATATATATATATATATATATATATATATATATATATATATATATATATATATATATATATATGCACAGCATGTCCCTCCGTTTGATATATATATATACCAAACCACAAACGAAAAAACTGTTGAACCAAAAGAGCGTAACAACGAACAAGAACACTATGAGAGGCTACTTTAAAATAAACAGGCGTTTAATGACTCCAAATTAATGTTAGCGCTTTCGGCTAAATCAAATATTTAGCCTTCCTCAGACAAACAGCAGAACAGGAAATGACATTTCTTAAAATATATGTATAGAACCAATTGAAATAAAGTGCATTTAGTAATTAGTTGTAACTAAGGTTACCTTAAAGTAGTATAATCCATTGCAAACATAAGCCTTGAATAAAGGTAAAAATAGAGTGCCTCTATAGGCATTGCAACGGAACAGCAAGTGATACTTTGTTGTAAATAACTCCATTCATCAAAATATTTACACAGATGTTAAACTCTATAATTACTGGGTTATTTAATCATACAACTTGCTTCATACTTATGTGATGTGTTAAAATGTTGTAAAAACAGTGAATGATAAACTAAAAAATATTTGTGTATATTTTAAATTGTTACCAAAAATATTTCCACAATTTGGAACATTATTTCCACATTTAAACATTAAAAATACTGATTAGTTTTGCCCGCAGAATTCCTGTACAATAATCATAAAATAATACAATTTTACATTGGTGCATTCTGTTAGGGAATAATTGATGTTGGGTCCATTTCATATCCAAATGTGAGAGACCTTCCCTATATGTGTTATCTGTTATACGATAACCATTTTAATACACATTTTATTGATAGGTTGTCATTGATGCCAGGTAATAAATGTGCTCTAGTTCGTACCTGCCACATCAATTCATCTATCTCTAACCTAATTTGCCAGGGCCACCCATTGGATCTGGCATTCTTTGTTGGAGTATAACAAAGTTGAAGGAATGCCCTGTATTGCTAATAATATGCTTAGCTAGGGCATTGTTCACATCCCTTCTGCTAATAGCATAAATGTGTTCGTGTATTCTGGTCTTGAATCTACGCTCTGTCTTGCCAATGTAGAAAGCTTCACATTGGCTACACAGAGCAGCATATACCACAGATTTTGATTCACAGTTGTAATGCTTGCTTATTTTATATGTCCTATCTTTAATGTTGAACTGAGTGCCCACTCTAATAAATTTGCATTCTGCACATTGTATTATTTTATGATTATTGTACAGGAATTCTGCGGGCAAAACTAATCAGTATTTTTAATGTTTAAATGTGGAAATAATGTTCCAAATTGTGGAAATATTTTTGGTAACAATTTAAAATATACACAAATATTTTTTAGTTTATCATTCACTGTTTTTACAACATTTTTAACACATCACATAAGTATGAAGCAAGTTGTATGATTAAATAACCCAGTAATTATAGAGTTTAACATCTGTGTAAATATTTTGATGAATGGAGTTATTTACAACAAAGTATCACTTGCTGTTCGTTGCAATGCCTATAGAGGCACTCTATTTTACCTTTATTCAAGGCTTATGTTTGCAATGGATTATACTACTTTAAGGTAACCTTAGTTACAACTAATTACTAAATGCACTTTATTTCAATTGGTTCTATACATATATTTTAAGAAATGTCATTTCCTGTTCTGCTGTTTGTCTGAGGAAGGCTAAATATTTGATTTAGCCGAAGCGCTAACATTAATTTGGAGTCATTAAACGTCTGTTTATTTTACTGAAGTAGTCTCTCATAGTGTTCTTGTTCGTTGTTACGCTCTTTGGTTCAACAGTTTTTTCGTTTGTGGTTTGGTGTTTGATATGGCGAGCGGAACCAGAGATACTTCCACGGCTTTAGGAACGCAGCAGAGCAGTCCTGAAAGGGTTGTGAACAGTTCCAGCAATAATTTGACCACTCTTGTGGAACTGCTTTTGGGCAGGGTTGATGCCCTAACACAAAAAGTTGACGCCATTACTGCGGCAGCTTCTAACCAGGATAATAGATCTTCTGGTTTGATTTCATCGCAGCAGAGAGACAACGATGATTTTTTCATTCCTAATGGGCAGCAATCACCCATTACAGCAACATCATCTACTATACTCACATCAACGGAACGGGTTATACAGACTTCGAATGAACAGCCCTGTCCTGTGATTACGCTATCTGGGGTACCAAATCCAGGTAACAATAATGCTAACTTTAATAATAACATTATCAATCAAAAGAACTGTAACCAGCAAGGAATACCAACAATGGCTGATTTTTTAATGAACAATAATTTTTTCAGCCAAGGGTTCAGTCAGCGTAATGAACCTAATGTAAACCACATGACTGACACAAATGTATTAGGGGATAAAATTGATGAATTTGACAACAAGTTATACAAATATAAAAAACTGCAATTGGAAGTCGCATATCTTACAGAATGTGTTAAACACAAGGTTGTCCCAAAAGGACTAAGACAATGGCGTTTTCCATCTGGGCTGGTGGAAAATTCTCTTTTTCACCAAGAGCTGTTGGCATTGTTTGATCGACAAGGGATCGAATTCCTACAGGCTCTCATTGCTATTTATTCTAAAGATATTGCGGTTCTTGCAGCTGATTTGGATGCCCTTGAAAAATACATTACTTCCAGTGATGATTTCTTGCGTTTTAAGTACGACTATTGTCGTATCTTTTCTAGCATTGAGGCTAGTATGGAGAAATTACTATTTAGTAAAAAGAAAGTATTAAGTCGTGATTTAACGGACTATGCGAATAAAACCGCTTATCCCAGGCCTCAAAATAAAACGCAGGTTATTCAAGGAAGTGCCCAATCAAATAGGAGAAAAAACTAATCTTATCCCAGTAGATAACACCAATAATGACAATAACCAAGAAGGTTTTACAACTCAACGGCAGGGCTATAGAAGGAGCCCAAGGCTGAATAATAACAACAGTACCAACGTTAATAACACCAATCAGCCAAACACCTCAGCAAATGGACTGAGGGATAACATTCAACCACAGGGCCAGTCTATGGTAGATTTTGACCAACAGGACAACCAGGATTTTCATCAGGCCAACAACAGCCGAGCAACCAACCGCACGTGGGCCCAGACAGGGAACAATCGAGGAACAAGAAAAGAGGGGAGGAGCAGATGATCCAGGTTCCCTCTTTTGGTTTGGAACCAAACATCCTGAAAAGTAGTAACAATGACTTTACAGTGTATAATTATACACTTATTGAAATCCATCAGGATATTGTCAACTTCTTTGCAAAAGATCTATCGTTTGTTCCAGCGCAACATATGGACATAGGGAAAACACTGGTGGACCTAAAAGTTTTTGTTAGAAAACTTAACTTACATTCATTGTTAGGTAACAACACAGAGTTACTGAACCCCCTTAGGTATCTAGTACATATAATCCACCCTCCATCCGAGCTTATTAGTGTTTGAGGAAATGTGTGAAACAGATTTGTGGGCAATTAAAAATCGGATTATGTATAGTAACCAAAAAGATCTTAACAACATGACCACACTGGAATGGGATTTTCTCCATTTATTTTTATTCACTTATTTCCTGTGGGGAAGGAGATGTTAGCAGTCCAATTTGCATTAATAGCTTTCAAGGATTTACTTCTTCCAGGGCAGGTGTTGGTTCTAACAGACAACACAACTGTCATGTGGTACATCAACAAGCAAGGGGAACACATTCTTATCCTCTATGCAGGCAAGCAATGATTTTGTGGGAGACTGCTCTCAGTTTACAGCTCAATCTTCAGGCAAGGTTTCTGCGAGCACAGAACTCCTTAGCAGATGTGTTGAGCAGGCGAATTATGGATCCACACAGTGAAATTGGATCTCATGTATTTCAGAAATTGACAGTGTCATGGGGAACTCCAGACATAGATCTGTTCGCTTCTCCACTGAACTACTAGCTGCCAAAGTTTTGCACAAAAGGTTTCATCCCACAGCTTGGAAAGTGGATGCTCTTTCTTTCAATTGGAGCAATCTTCATGTGTATGCCTTTCCACCTCTGCCTCTCCTCCCAAAGGTACTCCTGAAGGTCAGACAGGACAAGCCAAGGATGATTCTAATAGCTCCAGATTGGCCTCGACAGCACTGGTACCCATTACTGAAAGTCTGGTTCGGGAGCCTCCATGGCCTTGCCTTGATTCCACACCTGCTGTCTCAAGAGAACAGTCATTTACTCAATGTCAAACTTCACTCTCTTCACCTAACAGCCTGGCATATTCTATTTTAAACCCTGGAGGGTCTCAGCTTCCGCAGCAAGTTTTGAATGTTATTTTGGAGGCCAGAAGGCCTAGTACAAGGAAAGTATCACGCAGATAAATGGAAGAGATTTTTATTTTGGAGTGCAGCAAAGGAATTTGATGTTGCTAAGCCTAATTTAAGTGTGGCTCTTCAATATCTTGCTGAGTTACTGGACAAAGGATTGTCCTTCTCTTCTATTAAGATTCATGCTGCAGCAATTTCTGCTCACTATGACTGTGATCCACCATTGTTTTCTCATCCTTTGTTTAAGCAATTCCTTAGAGGGGCAAAGAATATAAGACCCCACGTAGAGCTCCTACTCCTGCTTGGGATCTCAATTTTGTGTTGGAGAAACTCACTCTACAACCTTTTGAGCCTGCAGCTACTGCCGAGTTGAAGTATTTATCATGGAAGACTGCTTTTTTGTTGGCCATTACCTCTGCGAGAAGGGTTTCTGAATTACAGGTCCTTATGGCAGTTGAGCCTTTCTTAATTTTCCATAAGGACAGGGTATCTTTCGTGCTAATCCTTCCTTTATGCCTAAGGTGGTTTCTAGTGTGGCTTTAAACCAAACTATTCATTTGCCTACTTTTATGCAAACCCTCAAAATAAAGGAAAAGATTTTGCACACCTTGGATATACACAGGCAGTTACGATATTATTTGAGCAGAACTAAAGGGTTCAGGCAGTCTCAGCAGTTGTTTGTTTCTTTTGCTTTGGGTTCTCAGGGCAAGCCTGTGTCAAAACAAAC
>NC_056742.1:525415872-525443372 GCF_019279795.1 Protopterus annectens | reverse complement strand
ACTAGGCTATCGGCCCGAGGGCCTACGTAAGCCTAGCCAACAAGGTTCCCTGGCTTACGCCACTCAAGAATGTTGTTTTCCTGTGCCACTGTCGAGCAGAGACACAGAAGTGATCCCCAGGGTGTATTTCCTATTCCCATCCACTCATCAAGATTTTTCTTGAAGAGTGCTAATGAAGAACTTTGCTTGACATAGATGGATAGCCTGTTCCAGAGTATGGGAAGTTTCTGGGATAGGAATCTATCCTTCCAGCATGTCCTGTTTATTGTGGTGACAAGGTTTAGGTCCCTAGACCATGTAGCTCGGAGGGATTGGGATTTCTTTAGGTGTAGCATGTCCAACAGCTCTGGGTTTGACATAGCTTTATATGTTAGGCAGAGATCACCTCGGAGTAGGGCATATGCTACGGAGTAAAGCTGGAGTTTTTTGAGACAGTCAGTGTAGGGCATCTATTTGAGGCCAGTAATCCTCTTTGTGAGGTACTTCTGTGGCCTTTCCAGCTGCTGCAGATGTCTTGTGAGGTACATTCCAAAAGGGGCGTTTTACTCTATAATGGGTCTAATGAGTGTCGAGTATATTGGAAAAATTACCTTTTTTTTTTCCTGGATGAGAACCCTTTTATGATGAGGTGTGCCACGTAGAAGGACTTCCTGACTACTGTGGCGATGTGACTATCAAAGGACAGATTACTGTCCACCTGGGTCCCAAGGTCTCTTATCATACATTCAGTGTTAAGTAGACTGCTGTCATGGGTACAGAGTTTTTACCAAAGGGGATGACAGTGCACTTTTTGGCATTGAGCTTGAGGCCATGGCTCTGACACCAGGCATCTGTCTCAGCATGGCCCTTCTGTAGGATTTCCACATCATTTGGGGACTCAACTATGGTTCCTAGTTTGCAGTCATTTGCGAACTTCATTAGCCAGAGGCCTTCTGTGTTAGCCTACAATACTATACTTATACTATACTTTAATACTTTATGTGGTGGTCTATAATCATGGTTCTTTTTGTGACGCTCTTTCAGAATCCTGCTTTTCAGTAGAAATTGAATCATATTGTGGTCAGTCACAATTCAGTTTGTTTCTGCTTGTAGTCTCTGCATTGGCAACTGCAGAGAATGAATATGTTAGTTTATTTAATGGATTCAGACAGGTTTGTACGTGACATTTTAAATAAGTTCACCAACTTTAACATTTGGCATTTCACTGCTTGAACGATTGTGTTAGAACACTTTTAACAGACTGGTATATAGTGTGATGTAAGTCACTTGTGCTTAACTCTGACCTGGTTGGAAGCAGCATAGATATGGTCCAGCTGTGTTCTGTTTGTATACTCCTTGACATTTTAACTCATTTCTTCAGTCTCTGCTTAACATGACATTTAGTATCAAGGCTGTGGCAAAGTTAGTTGGGTAGAACGAACCGAAGAAATTGGCATTCTCTATGAGATGGTCACTTCATCATGATACATACAGATGTGACCATGGTTATCAGTTAAGTCACTTCATCGTGATACATACAGACGTGACCATGGTTATCAGTTAAGTACTGTAATTATTTTTTCCCATTGATTAATGCCAGATTCACATGGAATGAAGACCCTGAGGCTATTTTAGAACTTCTGAGTGGCTTCTTGCTTGTAGAATGCGATCATGGGAGTAAATGCATTGCAAAAGTATTATAATGGATTATCAAGAAAGAAAGTTAGATATAAATGTAAACAACAGTTGTACTTTCGTGTTTAATTTCAGTAGGAAGTATAACTGTGAGTTCTTAATCCCTACATTTATCAGGTCATGAGAGGAGATAACAAAGTATCCAGACATTGAACCAGGGCAGACGTTGCTTTTTTTTTTTTTTTTTATAAATTTGTTTCTGCTTCTATGCTGGAAACAGAAGACATTTCATATTAAACTCAGTGGCGGGGAAACATCTCAAAATAATTTCTGAAAGTGCAACTATAGCATTTGGTAGGGTAGGGTAGGATAGGATAGAGCACCCCCCCAGTGACAAGGTCATGTGAGCTGAACATAAAGAATTTTTTGACTGGCCTAATGAAGCCATGTGGTAGTGAAGAGCTCTAGATGTGTTCAACATAGCTTTCAGCAGATTCCCGGACAGAGTGCCTCATAAAAGGTTAGTTAGCACATTTACTTTAGATTGGGTCCCAGTGATGTCGCCTTTGTAAACTATTGATGGGATCACCAAAAGTATAGTCTGTAGACATGGAAAGATGGATTCCAGTCCGAAGAGAGAGGGCTACTATTGGCAAGATACAGAGATCTTTCAACATTATGTTTAGTACTTGTTAATGTCTTTTAAGTGGCCTTACAAGATACAGAGATCTTTCAACATTACGTTTAGTACTTGTTAATTCTTTTAAGTGACCTTACAGTGACCTTGAAAGCAGTAGATGATGTGAAGGTGTACAGCAGGACTGATGCACAAAATGCCTGTGGTAGTGATTTAAGATAGCTGAAAAGTTTCTATTTATTTATGTTAAGATAATCCATTTGAGCCAAAACCAATTTTAACAACAGCTTGGTTAGAAGTGTCACACAAAAATAGTTCTGTGATGTTATTTGAGATGTAACAGGAAAATGTCAACTCCAATGTGGTATAAAAGTGCAGACAGAGTGAGGCTGAGGTATATAGTATGTAGTGAGGGGTATGAGCTTGTAGGACATAGGGAGTTAGTAGGACAACTCTGTAACCTAGTTCATATCATTTACAAGTGATTCAGGTGTTAAACTTTGTAGGGTCACAAGTGCATTGAGTGTGAAACTTTGTAGGGTCACAAGTGCATTGAGTGTGAAACTTTGTAGGGTCACAAGTGCATTGAGTGTGAAATTTTGTATAGTCACAAGTGCGTTGAGTGTGAAATTTTGTAGGGAATGGAAAAGAATGTGACAAGATGTCATGAGGCAGTGATTGAGTCAGAAAGTGTGTTTAAAACGCCTGGATAGAGTAGACAAGGATGAAAGTTCTGTTTGCCCTAGAAATGTTGTGGTAAGTTGTGTAGCACACTAAAAAGAAGTGGCAAAGTTGTGATGGGGCAGAGACTGTTATTAATAATGTAGTAAAATGGGTGTGTCAGTAGCTAGTTAATATGTTACAGACGCCGGGACTGTGCAGAAAAGAGAACAATAAGGGAGGAGGAACTGACCGCCTACACATAAGCAAAATCGAGCAGATTCAGTAATTTAAATCAAAAACTTTTTATATTGGCAGTTTGTTATAAAGTCTTCTGCTCCTTTAAGTTGTTATGAAATTTTAGAGAAAAAAGCAGTGAAGTACCATGTGTTTGACTGAAAACAATTCAGATGTAAGATCAGCACTGCAGGACATTATCACAGTGCGTGCCATTAATTAATTTCAAGTTAATTTAATAACCTGTAAAGCAGAAATTGTAAATTAAATTTGCAAAGTAGTATTGACAGAGGCATTTATAAGCAAATTGGAAGGTGACTGCAGCTAGTAACCTTTCCAGACTAGCACATGAACTTTAATGTAAAGAACCTAATCTGAGCCATTCACATAAGGGCTTCTAGAAAACAGTATCTATAGCTCCAGTAAAAGTCATAAAGCATGTTTAAATCGGTTCATTCTGTAGACATGAAATTGGGCAGTAAAACAATATGGACAGCTAACATGATTTGCAAAGTTCTGGCTTTACTTTGCAGTAAGCAGAAAGATGCTGGTTGCATTAAAGGTTGAGTGAATTATTTAACATTTCTGTAAAACACGCCTAAAGAATTGTAGCAGAGAGCTGCAGATAACAGGGTTTGCATAAATGTCCTTTATCACTCTTGCAGTATTCATTGCATCTGGGATGTCCTGACGAGGATAGCCTAACATCCGGCCAGTATACCAAACCTCTGCTGGAGTTATGTAATGCCTTCCAGGCACCATATGTCAGACATATGCCCTACCTCCAAGGTTTAAATGAGGTCTGAGCACCAAATCCTCAGAACTTCTTTGCCTCCGGTCTGAATACTACATTGAATTCAGTCTTCAAGATGTTTGTCGAATTAGCTCATCTTCCAAGCTTTCTAAAGATACATTTCCCATTGAGGTCTCTTCCTTCCTTCCTTCCTCTTTTTACATGTCATCCAAGAAGGGAAAATGCGTCTGTGGCAGGCAGATTCCCTACAAGGATAGACACAAGCAGATCCTTTTTGGTTTGTGCGTTATGCACGACCATCTCATTGTGAGATCTAGCTGGCTTTTGTCCCTTAGACGGTCTGCAGTTGCTTATC
The DNA here is from genome assembly GCF_019279795.1 of Protopterus annectens. Lineage (NCBI taxonomy): Eukaryota > Metazoa > Chordata > Ceratodontiformes > Protopteridae > Protopterus > Protopterus annectens. Next base: position 525,439,115 of record NC_056742.1, on the reverse strand, counting down.
AACCATTTCCATTTATTAAAATTAATTAGAAAATTCTATGCGACTAAATGAAAGAGAGTTTCAATTTAATATCTTAAATGTGACCAGAACCCCTTTACTGTGTGTTTTCCTATGGTCTTTTCTTAGTTATGCGAGTTGCTCACTTGTGGACTGCCATATTGGAGGTCTTCCACTTGCAGTAGTGAATATTGAAATATTCCTGGGCAGTCCATTTATTTGTTATGGCCACTCTGGTGGTATTTCTTGCTTATTAATGCCTGCCCTAGCCCACACAGTATCTTAAGGCCTATTCAGTCAGCTTAAACTTTTAATGTATTTCCTAATCCACATAGTATCTAAAAAGGCATGCTCATTTAAAGTGAAACAATAAGGCACATCTGTAATAAGTCCATGTAAGAAAGTTTTTCATAATTGCCTTATTCTAACAGCAGAATGCATTTCCTTTAATGAACATGCAAATGTTTTTGGTATTAATTGTAAGAAAAAAATTGAAACATTCTTACTACTTCCATTAAAGTTACCTACCACATGTTGCATAACTCTAGCAAATTTTTCTCATTTGAAGGAGCTCTTGCCTGGAATTCTTCCATTTTAAGTTAAGGCTAGAATCCCTTCTCAGTAACTTCGTACAAAACTCAGAAACTGGGCTAGTGCATGTTGCAAAGTACTGTCCAAATTTTATCATTGGACAAGTCAGTAACATTGTTTTAAAAGTTCTACTGCCATGCTCTTGCATAAATTTCAAAGTCAAATGTCAAAGTAAATATGTTTATAATTAAGCTGATATGTACTGTAGTTGCCATTGGAGTTGTTTTTAATACATCTGCCATTTGCTGTAAGTGCTGTTTTGAAATGTGAAGTTTTGTCTGGGTCATGTCTGAAAATGGTTGAGTAGGATCCAGTCCACTTGCTTGTTTTCTAAATAAATAAGCAAATGAGAGAGCAAGAAAATAGGTTTGAAATGGATCATTTCTAACGAGAACTATTTTTAACAAAATGGCTTTGCATTATGTTGGCTAACCTGGATATTTATGTTTTTCAAGGATTATTATAGTGGAATACTTGAAGAAATAACAGAGAAACGTTTATCCCCAGTGAGTAGATTAAAGTTATAATAACACTTCCAGAAATATGCCTAAAATTGCATAGAGTTTTGTAAAGGTCTCAGTGTTTGCTGGCTGTTAAAACAGTCTGTTACTGTCTGACTTGCTATTTATGCAGACTCCACATATCCTCACTGTTGCCATCAGGTGCACAGTTTTCCTCTGTCATCCCAAAGGCATGTCATAGTAAATTAATGATCCTCCAAATGAGTGTGTGTGCGTGTGTGTGAGTGCGTGCACGCATGTGAGCACATGCATATTCCTCTTGCAGTTCACTAGCATCCTATATCCTGTCTAGGATTCCTTTCTTTGTCATGCACCCATATTGTGTTGCAATAAGCTGTAGCAACTCTGACTCTAAATTGATGTCTCAGAAAATGAATGGTCCCACAAGTGCTGAACAAATTTAAAAAGGGAAGTATTTAGTTTCTTTTGAACAGTCTTCTCCAAGGCTGACTGGGGTACTTTTGATGCATCTTGTCAACACTTTGAGCGCGAGGTATAACTGTTATAGAGTACTGTGAAACCGCCTTCCCTGCCTCTTTGTTCCTAAAAGATATAAGCAGTTACCCTCTGCTGTCCTTATAAAGGACCAAACACAGGTGCTCTCTAACAAAGGTTTTGTACAACTGAACTATTTAAAAATACTGCATAACTTCCTAGGGAATATGCAGCCAGGACATCTGGGTTTCACCATGAAACAAAGGGTAAAATATTTTGTTTTACACTTTGTACTGAGGTTACTAGAGAACTGTGACTGGCCTTTATTGTCTTCCTATTCCTAAAAGATGTAAGCAGACATCTTCCTCTGGAATTATAAAAGACCAAACAGAGAAGCCCTGTCTAGATTTTGGTACAGCTGAGGTATTTAAACATACTTAAAAATACTTGTAGATGTATAATTGGAGTTTCCTCTCTTTTCACAATTTACAGGTATTACCCTATTAACCTCCCCCCACCAAAAAAGGCATGTTCTTATGATTCTAAATACCTTTTGGTGCAACTAGTTTATGATGTTGCAGTAAAAACCTTTGTATGAATTAAGCACATGAAAAATGCAAAGGAAAGATTGTATTCTTTGCAAGGAGGTAATGGCAAAAATAAATGTCAAATAAATTAAAATAGAATGGTAGATTTCTCTATCTCATCCCACAGTTTGAATTTTCAGGAGTCAGAGTGGTCAGCGATATTGCAGAAACTTGGAAAAGCTTACTTTTTTTTTTTTTTTGGTTACAATGATTTGAGAGTAACACAGCAGAGCTAGAAAATACAAGTGGTAACATACCAGTAATCAGGGGTGTGGAGATCATGGACTGCCTTATTGTCGTATGCTTTGGTATGGTCCTGACTGCCTTATTGTCGTATGCTTTGGTATGGTCCTGACTGCCTTATTGTCGTATGCTTTGGTATGGTCCTGACTGCCTTATTGTCGTATGCTTTGGTATGGTCCTGACTACCTTATTGTCGTATGCTTTGGTATGGTCCTGACTTACCTTATTGTCGTATGCTTTGGTATGGTCCTGACTACCTTATTGTCGTATGCTTTGGTATGGTCCTGACTGCCTTATTGTCGTATGCTTTGGTATGGTCCTGACTACCTTATTGTCGTATGCTTTGGTATGGTCCTGACTTACCTTATTGTCGTATGCTTTGGTATGGTCCTGACTGCTTTATTGTCGTATGCTTTGGTATGGTCCTGACTACCTTATTGTTGTATGCTTTGGTATGGTCCTGACTGCCTTATTGTCGTATGCTTTGGTATGGTCCTGACTTACCTTATTGTCGTATGCTTTGGTATGGTCCTGACTGCCTTATTGTCGTATGCTTTGGTATGGTCCTGACTTACCTTATTGTCGTATGCTTTGGTATGGTCCTGACTGCCTTATTGTCGTATGCTTTGGTATGGTCCTGACTTACCTTATTGTTGTATGCTTTGGTATGGTCCTGACTGCCTTATTGTCGTATGCTTTGGTATGGTCCTGACTTACCTTATTGTCGTATGCTTTGGTATGGTCCTGACTGCTTTATTGTCATATGCCTTGGTTCTTGAATCAAAACAAATTCTGCTTATGATTATGTCCTAAGTGTTTGCTGATGTTCTTCGTGTTGCTCTAACCGATGTCAGAAAAAGTTAACAATTGTCGCACCTGTGGAAAGCAAATACCACATCGTGATTTCCATTCTTTCTGCATCACCTGTTTAGGTCCAGACCATGACGTACCTCACTGCCGGTTTTGTGCTTTGTTCAAAACCCAAACTATTCATCGTCAGGCCCTTATTGTCACTAAATACTTTCGCTCTCGATCTCTGTATTTCAAAATGGCTTCAGTAAGCCATCCGTCTACCGATCTTCCGAAAAAATGTAAGGATAAAGACAGACCGCACAGGTCCAAAACTGCCGCTGACGCTTTTGTAAAGTTAGTCGCCAGTTTGACGGTACTCAGGTGCTTTTGCAGCCTCTGATGCTCGCTTCGATGGATTCGCAGGCCGCTACTGAGACCCATTTGGAGTCCGGTATGCCATGAAGACTCTTCTTTGACTGCGGATGTCTCTACCTTGTATTGTTCCGAAGCCGCTGTTCAGTCACCAGCTTCTGAAGAAGCTCTTCACATTACTGATATTCGACACAAACCGATGACTTCTTTCACATCTTCAGTTCTGTCTAATACTACAGAGTTTCTAAGGCCAAGAGTACGAGCTACACCTAAAAAACCTACGACCCAAACTCAAGCACCTGCTTCCCTGCCACAACATCAAATGCTTAAAATGGCAGAAGACCTGATTATGTTGATTAGGGGAAGCCATCCTTCCCCTGCTAAGTGAAAGAGAGACCTGTCCCCAGCAGCTTTAACTGACCAAGAGTCTGACGACTCTGAGATGTCTGAATATGAAGACATGCTTTTATCTGCTTATGAGGGTTCTGATGCAGAGGATTCCATTCCCTCTGCTTCCCCTCCAGAGGATTTTTCTTTTGGGGAAACACTACATACTTTGAGAGCATTTCTACTGGGAATGCCATGATTATCCTCAGTCCAAAAAGAGACTCTGAGAATTTTTAGATTTGTCACAACATAGACCTTTAGCTATCCCTCCTGTTCTGGATGTTGTGGATGATGTATTTATGGAATCTAGTTTAACTCCGGATACTTTACCCTCTGCTCCAAGGAAACCAGACTGGTACTACAGAGTCCCTGACTCTCCCAAATTTCTTTTCAAAAATCCTACTGCTGACCCAGAGGTCATTTCCCAGGGGCCTAAAGGTATAAAAGCAATTACAGCTAAGAATCTCACCCATTCGGACAGGGATTCCCAGGCTTTAGACAGATGGGGTAAAAATGTATACACCTCTGAAACTCTCGCCATTAGGGCATTGAATTGCCAGTTTCACGTGCTGAAATATCAGCAACATGTTATGGAAGTTATTAAGCAAACCTTATCTACCTTTACAGACTGTGCAGAAAATAAAGAATTACAGGAGCTTTTGCATTCTGCAAGCCAAGTCAGCAGGCATACAATGCAATGTGGCTTTGATGCCCTAGAAGCATCTTGCAGGGCAGCTGTCACTGGCTTTGTACTGAGGAGCAGACTTTGCCAGACCATGTCAAATCAAAATTACTAGATGATCCTTTGAACATGGACAATCTGTTTGGCACCAAAGCAGAAGATGTTCTAAAAAAGATGGATGAAGTTTATGCAGACAGTCAAAGATTTTTTGCAAGTGCAGCCTCAAAGATTCAGTAGGCATTGCCCCTCAAAACATTGGTCCTTCCAGCCCCCTCAAGACCATCTCAAACTAGACCCAGGGCAAACTGATCCCCCAGATTACATTCTCAGGGTACGCAGAGATCTAAGCAATGGAGTACCTCCACTTCTAAATCAGGGAGTGCTAAGCCACCTCCTTACAGAAAGAATTCACAATGATCACAATGACTTCTCAACTCCACTCCTCACCTCTGCCCAATAGGTCGTGCCACTAGGAGGAAAACTTGCCCATTATGCAAAAAACTGGACCTCCATCACCAAAGACCCGATGGGTCCTCAACATTATATCCCAGGGGTACAAATTTTACTTCCACACATACTGCCATCCCCAAAAGGGTTCCCAGACCTTCCTCCAAACCAGTGGGCAGAGACACAAAACCAAGTTTAATCCTTGCTGTCCATAAGGGCAATTCAACTTGTTCCTGCAGAACAGATAGGTCAAGGGTTTTACTCCAGACTTTTCCTGGTGCCCAGAAAAGAGAGCACTTGACGCCCAATCTTAGATCTATCCATTGTAAACACCTTTCTGGTGGTACCAAAATTCAAAATGCTTACCCTTCAGCAGCTTCTCTCTATGCTGTCCAAAGATGCCTGGTTAGCCACCCTAGACCTAAAAGAAGCCTATCTGCACATCCCTATCAGGGGCTCTTGCAAGAAATAGCTACGTTTCAGGGCAGGATCTATGCATTATCAGTTCTCTGCACTTCCCTTTGGCTTATCCACTGCTCCCAGAGTCTTCACAAAATGCCTGGCTCCAGCCATTGCCTATTGCAGACAGAGAAAGATTCAAATTTACCTTTACTTGGACGATTGCCTGATTCAGGCAGTCAGAAAAAGCTGTTGCAGCACCTGACATTTGTAAAGAATCTTCTAACCTCCCTGGGGTACACTATCAATGAAAAGAAATCGAAACTAGTCCCCAGTCAAAAGATTGTATTTTTGGGAGCAAGCTTGGACACAGCATCCCAGATGGCATTCCTTACTCCAGTAAAACAAGCCTATCTAACAGGCTACTTCGCTCAAATGGCCACCAGAAACTGGCTATCCACAAGGAAAATCCTGCAGGCCCTAGGGTTCATGGCCTCTTGCATTCTACTAATTCCATATGCCAGACTGCATATGAGAAAACTTTAGTGGTACTTAAAAAGTCTTTGGTGCCAACATTCTTCAGAACCTGGAAACCATCATATCTATCATACCTTGTCTAAGGACAGAGTTTCTCTGGTGGGCAGCAGCATGCAACCATAATAAGGGACTTCCCTTTACTCAATGCCACGCTGCCCAGACCCTAACCACAGATGCATCAGACTATGGGTGGCACATCTGGACAACAGGTGCATTCAGGGCCACTGGAGCCCAAGTCAAATTCATCTGCACATCAATCAAAAAGAGATGCTAGCTGTTCAGAACCCTCTGACAGCTTTCAGATCCCTACTCTCACCAGGACCCCTGCTAATAAAAACAGACAACAACACAGTTGTGGTACATCAACAAGCAGGGGAACCCACTCTTACCCACTCTACAGGCTAGCCATGGCCCTGTGGAACATGCATATTCATCTGCAAGCTCAATTCCCACCAGGCAAACAAAACTCTCTGGCAGACCACTTAAGCAGGGATCTCCTAGACCCACGAGTGGCAATTAGACCCCAGCACTTTCAGCCTTCTAACCCAGAAATAGGGGACCCCAGAGGTGGACCTTTCTGCCTCCCCCTACAATCACCAGCTCAGCAAATTCTGCACCAGGACACCACACAGCAGGGTCTGGAAAGTGGATGCCCTATCCTTCTAGTGGGTAAACCTCTCAAGTTATGCATTTCCCCCGTGCCTCTTCTCACAAGAATATTACTCAAGATAAGACAGGGCAGACCAAGGGCAATCCTGATTGCCCCAGACTAGTCACGCCAGCACTAGTACCCACTACTGGGCAGCCTGTCATAGGTGCCACCGTGGCACGTACCCCAGATCCCAACCCTCCTCACTCAGCAGGAGGGACAGATCTTGCATCCACAACTGCAAACCCTGAATCTTGCAGCCTGGTTTATTCCTTGAATTCTCCCCCAGTGTCCAGCCTAAGCAAGCAGGTGCTGGACGTCATTCTTGAAGCCAGGTGACCCAGTACAAGGAAATCTTATGCTGATAAGTGGAAAAGGTATTGTTCCTGGATTCAGTCTAAAGGAGAGGGCACAACACTGCGCTCCTCATCTCTATCCCTGGATTACCTAGCAGATGTACTCCACAGAGACCTATCAAGATTCATGCCTCTGCTATCTCGGCTCATTACAACACTGAGCCACCTCTCTTCTGCTACTCTCTCATCAAGTGAAGGCCACCAAGGAGAGAACCACCCCTGCTTTGGGACCTTATCTTTGTACTGGAAATGCTCACGCTACCCCCTTTGAACCTGCAGCATCTGCAGAGTTAAAATTCCTCTCTTGGAAAACAGCCTTGCTTCTGGCCATCACTTCAGCTAGAAGAGTGTCTGAGCTACAAGCACTTATGGCTGTGGAACCCTTCATTATTTTTCATGATGACAGGATCTCCCTCAGGACTAACCCTTCCTTTATGCCTAAAGTGGTGTCCAGTGTGGCTCTCAACTAATCTATCCATTTGCCAACCTTCTTCCCTAATCCTCAAAATAAAGGGGAAAGGATCCTGCACTCCTTAGCGGTGCACAGACAGCTCAGATTCTACGTTAATAGGACTAAACCCTTCAGGAAATCTGACCAGTTACTAGTCAGTTTTGCACCAGGGGCAGAAGGCAAGGCCATTTCAAAGCAAGCTATTTCCAAATGGATAGCACACTGTATCCATTTCTGCTACAAACACCATGAGAAACCAACCCCTCAGGGGGTCAGAACACATTCCACGAGGGCAACTGCTACCTCTACAGCATTCCTCAGGGGAGTCCCTACCAGGAACATTCTGGAAGCTGCTACCTGGAGTTCTGTTCACACCTTCACCAAGCATTACCACCTGCCTATCTTTTCCAAATCTAGGGCGGGCTTTGCAACAGCAGTCCTGCAGGGCATACTAGCCAGCCCCAACTCTTCTTGACTGCCTCCACCCATTCTTCAGCTTTGGGAATCAAGCCAATTGTGATGACTGCAACAGTGAAACACGAAGAACATAGTACAGTTGTGTACACTTACCATAAATGTAGATGTTCAAGTGTATTCACTGTTGCAGTCCAGGTTTCCCACCCTCCAGCCCCCTTGTCTCTCTCTTTCTCTCCTCTCTATGTCTATTACTCACCCCTTACAGGGCTATTGGTATTTACTTTTTACTGGTGGTGTTTCCCACCATAACTTAGCTCCCTATTTGGGGGCTCCTGACATTTGGGGCAAGAAAAACTGATGTAATGGTGTCGTCTGCCTGTTTTTATACCCCTGACGACATGACGTCAGTCTTGAAGTGACAGCAACCAACATAGAAATACTACATCTCTGGTATTCGGGCCAACTGAGGGCTACCTGCGGGCAGATAACCCAAGAGTGATGACAGCAACAGTGAATACACTCGAACATCTACGTTTATGGTAAGTGTACACAACTGTACTTTAGAGCTGCTTCAGAACAGCAGCCCCCCTTTCATTAGAACATTGATAAAATGGATTTTTCATACTTCTTAGGAAAAATATACTTTGGATTTATCAACATAGGAAATATGTTCTGATTGGAGAAAAAACATTTTGTTGTTTAGAAAGTATTACATGAAGTTGTATAAAGCTTTAATATGGCTAATTTTTGTTCAAGCTCATTTTCTGCTTATAAGGACTATGGACATCATTGAGGAAAACTTATTTTAGTTTTTTTTTTTGCAAAAGACCTAAGCTGTATTACTAGATAGGATATTTCTCGCTTATGGTTATTTAAGTTTTTAGATATTTGAGAAGTGAGTTTTCATTGTATTTATATGGATTCTTGTTAGTAAACATATGATGAATCAAAACAAACAAAAAAAAAATAAGAAATGGCCAGATGTAAGTCACATTCCTGGGCATATATTAATTCATTGAACTGAGGTAAATCAAAACATTGGTGAGTTCTAAAAAGGGGACATGTTTGACACACTTGCAGTTTCCCTTTTTTCTAGCTTGTTGAAGGATCAAATGTTAATGAAATATTTTTTTTTGCTGAGCTGTGTTTCCATGAATATTGGCTTGACAAAAAGCATGGGATCCAGATTACTTATTACTGTTTTTGCCAATGCGAATGACTTTTTGCCTTAAGTTAGTTGTACATTTTCAGTGTTTGCTATTCATATGCACCACTAAGAAATGATTGTTTTGAAGATCATAAGCAAAAGGAATTGCAGGCTGTCAAAATTATAAATAAAATTACATTTGATTGGATGAAGGCAATGTTTGCTATTTGTACCACATAATAGTGCATCGGTTTCTTCACAGTACCTCACGAATCTGATAACTTTTATTTTTCATATCTAGAATAAACTATCATTTAATATGTTAGTTGCATACAGATTGCAAGATTTCTTACTAAGTTTGTTGATAATACTCATACCACTCAACCTCTTAGCACAGACAAATCTGGACAAAGCCAAAAATTGGGGGGGGGGGACAAAGTCCCCAAAATATGTTTAAATTTTAAATATTGCTCCCATAGACTCAGAAAGTTGCTAGATTAAAAGGTATTGTATTATCATGCATTGTCTGAAGAATATACAATCTCAAACTCAAATGCCAATCTTTATTTAGTGAATTATATCCTCAATGATTTGCCACAAAAATTCAGAAAAAACACTGAGGAACAGACCAAAAATATGAGGCAAAAATCTGGACATTCTGTGAAAATCTGGACAGTTGAGAGATATGACCACGCTGTTTTAATTTGTACAGTTGCCCCCCACTGAAAGTCCCCACGCAACATTCAAAAACATGATCACTTCTGACTTGAAACAGACATTACTTTTACATAATGATCATAATCTGTTATGATATAGATAGCTTTACACGCAGTTTAAGCATGACTTTGACTGCCTTTTAGGAATTCTTCTGGCCTTCTCCTTATGTGATATTCACACAAAAAAGTGATGCAAGAATGGTACTAAAGTGATATGAAGTGTAGGTGCTGTAGTCATTGAAAGGGTGTTTGTCTTACAACATTTCTACAGCATTTACAGCATTTAGTGGAATTGTTTCACATAACATGCCCAGAAGAGAGCACTTCTATTTATCAGTGAATGACTAATGCTGCCAAAGTATATAAATGCACAGGAGCTAAAAGTACATCTGCTAATTCTGGACTCAATACAATGCACTGTATGGAGGGTGCTTGAATGTGATATTGGTTTCTGCTACTCTTTTCAGCTGTAAATGGAAAGTGAGAGTTTTAGTTTGTGCATAATTTCTTGTGCCATTCAGTAAGGACTTCAGCTGGAGGTGTTTATCATTTGAGTTCGACTGTAATGGTAGACTCCTACAGGTTTAACGGCTTAATGTTTCATGTGTACTAATGCGTAAGCTGCTTCACTTTGTTCCCGAGCTCTAGAGATATGACTGTACATGTGTGCTTGTATGTGTATTAATATCTGGAGATATATGCACCTATAAACATGTATGTATGTAGGTGTGTGTATTTTTTATATATATATATATATATATATATATATATATATATATATGGTTCCCCTTCATATGATCGAATTTCTCTAAACTCGAAAGTCATAAACTCGAAACCAGAATCTCGAATTTAGAGAAACGCGAACATATGAAAGGGACAAAAAAAAAAAAACACCTTTCAAATGTTTTTGCACTGGACCTTTGCCCTTCTGCACCCCCTACACCCCCCTACTTAAATATACCAACTCTGAGATTACACTATAGTGAAGGAGAGGGAAATCTCCCATTCCGCGCTATAGGCATAAGCGCAATACGGAAGATTTTCCATTCCTACACTATAGTGCGGTTACGGAACATTCACATTTAAACTGCTAGGGTACAGGGGACCTGGCTCCCTGCAATAAGGTAAGTTAACTTTCTTTTTTTTTTAACCTAAGGCTCCCATTCACAATTTTGAGTGAATGGAAGTTCGAGATTCTGGTCTCGAGATTATGAATTTCGAGCTTCCATCAATTCAGTCTTGTGAAGGGGAACTATATATATATGTATATATATATATATATATATATATATATATATATATATATATATATATATATATATATATATATATATATATATATCCTTATCAGTTGATTGAGTTTTCACAAACTTGAAATTCATATGGTCGATACCATATGAGTGAGTTTTTAATATAATTTGTAGGGGGTGTGGGGTGCAGGGTGGCTTGGTGTGTGTGTGTGTGTGTGTTTTGTAATGTATGGTCTCATCTGCATGAGGTTTGAATATATATATCTGTGTGTGTGTGATATATGTACACATACATGTGTGCGTCGTGTGTGTGTATAAATATTTTATATATATATATATATATATATATATATATATATTTTTTTTCTGGATTTATAAACTATAATATAATCTGCAAACTGGCTACATTTTCCGGACTACCACAACAGTTCTACCCTTGAGTTTGTGAATCTCTTTATTTTCTTGGCCAGTGTGGCTCAAAGTATAAAGCAAATAGTAAAGGGGAAATGACGGCCCTGCTTTGTCCCCTGTTCTAACACAGCTTGTTGGGAAGGAGCCCTCTCACCTTGATTCTTGCTCCTGACCCTTCATATATCCTTCTAATTCACCCCGTTATTCTATCAGGAATGCATGTGGTACCATTGCCCTGCTCATAAAACCCCACAAGTCTTTTGTATGCTTTCACTGCGGCCACAACCGCTAACAATAATGGGGTCATTTTGTACTTTCTGGATCTGAATCCTTGAAGACAGAAGTTCGGAGGTGTGTGTTCTCACACTTTGTCACAAGCAGTCACAACTGATTTTTTTTCACCTTGCTAAACGCAGCTGTTTAAACCTTGTTTAGCAAGGTTTAACTAAAACAGCAATGCTTATAATTGCTGTTAGTTATTTTTGCTAGTTGAGTTTTTATTTTGTAAATTAACTGTTTTATTATTTCACTATCATTAAAAGCAAAGCTGCATAAAGCAAATGTAAAAAAAAAAAATTGTTTCAGTCCCTCCTTTAAAGCAGCTTGCTATGCTGCCATAAAGTGACATTTTTTAATTAATTAATTAATTTATTTTTTTAACCAGCATTTACCTGTACATTAATGTCTTGTGAACATGTGCATTTTACCCATTGTCTAGGTTTATGTAATTTAGACATTGTGAGGATTAGGTTCATAGGTAGGTACTAGGCTATCGGTCCTGGGGGCTATACAAGCCCAGCTAAAAAGGTACCCTGGCTTTTGCCACCCAAGAAAATTATTTTCCTGTGCCACTGTCAAGCAGAGCCACAGAGGTGATCCCCTGGGTGAATTTCCTATTTCCCATCCAATCATCAAGATTTTTCTTGAAGAGTGCTTATGAGGCGCTTTGTTTGATCTAGATAGGTAGATTATTCAAGAGTATGGGAAGTCTCTGGGACAGGAATCTATCCCTCCAGCATGTTCTGTTTATTGTGCTGACAAGGTTTAGGTCCCTAGAGCGTGTAGCTCAGAGGGATTGGGATTTCTTAAAGTGGAGCATGTCCAACAGCTTTGGGTTTGCATAGCTTTGTATGTTAGGCAGACATCACCTCTGAGTAAGCGATATGCGACGGAGTAAAGCTGGAGTTTTTTGAGACGGTCTGCGTAGGGCATCTGTTTGAGGCCGGTAATCCTCTTTGTGAGGTATTTCTGCGGCCTTTCCAGTTGTAGATGTCTTGTGAGGTACATACCAAAAGGGGCGTTGTACTCTATAATGGGTCTAATGAGTGATGAGTAGAGGGGAACAATGACCTCTTTTTTTATGGATGAGAAACCTTTTGTGATGAGTAGGATTTCCTGACTACTGTGACGATGTGATTATCAAAGGAGAGACTACTGTCCACCTGTGTCCCAAGGTCTCTTATTACACTTTCGGTGTTAAGTATACTACCGCCTATGTTGTAGTTCATGAGTAAATAGTTTTTACCAAAGGGGATGACAGTGCACTTTTTGGCATTCAGCTTGAGGCCATGGCTTTGACACCAGGCATCTGTCTCAGTGAGGCCCATTTGTAGGATGTTCACATCGGTAGGAGTTTCAGTTATGGCTCCTAGTTTGCAGTCATCTGCGAACTTCGTTAGCCAAAGACCTCCGGTGTTAGTCTGTACTTCAGAGAAGTAGATACCAAATAGGAGAGGACCCAGGACTGAACCCTGTGGTACTCCACTTGTCACTGGTCTGAAGTCGGATTTGGAGTCTGCTACTTTCACACTGTGGGTTCTGTCACTGAGCCATTTGGCAACCCATCTTGTGACATAGGGATTTATACCTAGTTTAGTGAGTTTATCTATAATTCCAGAGTAGGGGATGGTGTTGATAGCTTTGGCAAGATCTAGATAGGCTGTGTGAACCACCTTACCCTTATCTACGGCTTTGGTGACTGCTTCAAAGAAGTCTTATCAGGTTTAGGAGACATGATTTACCTTTTACAAACCTGAACTGGATGGGATCCAGAGTTTGGAGATTACCAATGTCTTTGTTTATAAGTTCCATGATGATACGTTCCATGGCCTTGCAGATCAGGCTCGTCAGGCTAATGGGGCAGTAGTTCCCGGGGTCCGTGGTGGCTCCCCACTTGTGGAGTGAGATAACCGTTGCTGTGCGCCATTCAGCAGGCACAAAGCCTGAGGTGAGGCTATGATTGAATATGGTACTTAAGTGGGGTGCCAGTTCATTCCATAGTTTGTGTAGAACGCAGCCTGGGATGTTGTCTGGTCCCATGGATGCTGTGTTCTTGGCTTTGGAGAGTGTGGTTTTTACCTGTTCAACCGTGATTACAGGAACTTTGCATTCTTCTGGTATAGAGATGGGCTGTTTAGGGGGTGAGAGGGGGGTAAAGTTAGCACTTGAACCTATCTGCCAGGATGTTGGCAATATCAGTTGGGTCTGTATATTTATTGCCATTGTGCTGTAACTCAGAGCAGATCTGAGTGTTGCCATTGAGATTCTTGACATAGCTATGGAATGCTTTGTGGTTGTCTTTAGAATCAGTGGCAATTTTGTTTTCGTAACTAGCTTTGAAGGATTTTATCAGGGATCGCAGCTTCTTACTGAGGCTGACCAGGGAGCTCCTCCACTCGTGGGATTTTACTCTCTTTTGCAAGAGTTTCTTCCTTCTGTTGTACAGTTTGTTTTATGGTAGGGGACCACCAGATTGGCTTCCTTTTTTTTGGAGGATAGCGTCTTGGTTCTGTTTGGGATAGCACGATCCATGCACTCATGTAAGTGCTTATAAAGTGCAATTGTGTAGGATTCAGTAGTCGTAGCTGTATTGTCCATCTGCATGGGTGTCATGAAGTTCACCACTTCTGTCCTAAGAAGCATGATCGGACCAATGAGGCGTTGACTTCAGGTGTGGAATACCGGTTACTCATATTGGTAATGACTAGATCTAGGATATTGTTGCCCCTGGTGGGGATGTGGATAAGTTGATCCAGGGCATTGGAATTTATGAATTCCAGAAAGCGTTGAGCGAAGGAGTTGGTGCATGAGTAGTTTTCCCAGTTAATGGTGGGGTAGTTGAAATCGCCCATTATTAGGGTGTTTGGTTGAACCCTAATATTTTCCAGTACATCAAGAAAAGAGGAGTGGGAATCCTGGGGCATGGTGGGGGATCTGTAGCAAGCTACAATTTGGATTGCAGTTTTGCCCAGAGTTGGTTGCACTTGGATAACCTCGGCTGCATTATGCTGAGCAACTAGCCTGGAGGTGTGGATATCCTTAATGAATATGGACACACCTCCACCTTTGGTGTTCCGGTCCAGGTTACATGGCCGAAAAGTGTGGTATGAATTATAGCCTGGTAGTGCAGGGGTGCTCTCTGGAGCCTTGAACCAGGTCTTAGTCACTGCATAGATATCGATGCTCTCCATTTTAAGAGGCGCCTCGAGTGAGTGAGTGCATTTTGAGATTTAGACTTCTAGCATTGAGTAGCATCACCCTCTGTTTTTGCTTACCTGTTCCTGTTACGGTGGTGAATTTGTCATTTGAACCTTGCCTAAAAATGGCACTATAGGGGCGGCAGGAACCTTAGCCAGCATCCGGAATCCCAGGGGTGACAGATGCAGGCCATCTCTGGCAAAGCATCGTGGTCTGTCGACCATGTCATCCCAGGCAGACAGATACTGGATCCCTTTAGAATGGCACCAGAAGCTTAGCCAATTGTTGAAGTCAATCATTTTGTCTTTGTACTGCGGCATCATTCTGGGTGATGACAGAATGCTACTCAGGGCTAGGGTCATACCTGCCTGGGATACAAGATCGGAGAGCTCTTTCATGTCTCTTTTCATGTAGTCCAGGGAGGTACGTCTCAGGTCGTTCACACCAGCATGGACAATGACAGTCATATTTGTACTTGTTGTGGAGTGACCTGAGTGCGTGGGTTATGTGGCGGATCCTGGCACCTTACAGGCAGCTGACAGTAACCTTCTCCTTGTTTAGCCTGGTGAGTGGGACATCAGTGTGCCTGACTATAGAGTTGACTATGACTAGTGTGTTGGGTATGTTCTTTTGCCTTATTGGCTGTGGTTGAGTGGCACACTGAGTCTGCGGGCTATGTGTCATTTGGGTTGTGTTGGGGGGGGTGGAGGTTGCTTGCATTTCTGCTTTGGAGGTCTCTGTTGCTTGAGCAGATTATTATTGAGAGCCTCCGCGAATGTTTTTGTGTTTCTATGTGTGGATTTTGGTGGTGTAGATTTAGTGAGACTATGTGATGAGTGTGGTGTGGTGCAAGTGTTTACCTTCTCCTCTTGACTGTCAAGTTAAGTTTTGATTGGAGAGAGCTTTACCTCCAGTTTGGCTAGATAAGTGCATCTCTCACAGGTTGTAGTGTTGGGTGGTAGGAGGAGAGGGTTGTCTGTGTATATGAGGCAATTGCTACATTGCCCCAAGATGCCCAGATTCATCAGATAGACAGGAGAGAACAGTGGGAGCTGACCCTTGGACATGCCTGAATAAAAAAACTATTTACTTTACTGGGTTACTTTACATTATAAGATGAGTGTACTTTGTATTTTCTTAATATTTATATTACGCGGATGAGAGCATTTTGAGGTTACTTGCCATTTGCAATAATTTTCTTTCTTGATTACGATTCAGATTATTTAGTAGTTCAACAGTGGAGTAACAAGTCTCATAATCAACAGGTGAAGAACTGAGGCTTTGAGTTATTAACAATTACTTCCTGTTGTCCAGGGTATGATTTCCCTCAGCCTCCATTTTCCTACAATGTAACTCTGAGCAAGTCATTTAACCAGACAGTCCTCTGGGCTAGTTGGGCTAGGCTACTCAATGGCTAGAGGTTTTATTAAATTATTTTGCTGGTCATTCATTGTTTCTTCTGTCTTTCGTGGACTTCTATCTAGTTGTTGGTGGTAGGCTACTTGGTGGCCTGCCTGACAGAATGCTTACTTCATATGAAGCTGTGCAGATAGCTATGATATATATGGATACCTCTGGATGTTTTGAGTTTAGAACCACAACTAAACAGTTGTCTTTTGTCTAAAGAAATGCAATATAGTTCACACTCCCTCTGCTGGGAGGTGTTGAGTGTTATACATAGGGGTTATAAACCATAAGTTACATAAATCAGCCAGGCTGGACCCCAAAGTACAGTCAGAAATTTAGTCTAGGGGTAGCACAAGGTCAACTAAATAAATTAATCATCTGCACTTTGTGAATTCACATTATCTGGGAGAACTGTTAACTGCAGACTTGTGATGTGACTTCTTTACCTGCCCATGTACTCAATTCTTCACTTTTGTTTGAACTTTCTAGGATAGAAGCTTTGTGATCATCCAGAAATTAGCTGCTGATCTGCATTATCTAGTATGCTTGTCTAGTTGTCAGTTTTCCGATTTTAGACAGACACCCACATCCTTAATCATACATGTATTCCTTCTTATTATACAAAAATAAGTAATATTTTACCTTTTAGTTTCTGAGACTATAAAGTGAGAAACCTGAAAGGGGGTGGGAGATAAGAGGTGGGATGGTGGTTCGTGTTTTGTAGTGCATTATAACAATAGGTGGCATAGAAGTATTGAAAAAGTGTTTTTAGGAAGACAAATTTGTTCAGACTATGGGACTATGGCTTTGTGTATGTCACATTCTTTTCTGGAGCTGCATAGTAACTCTTCCCGTTTTTCTTGAAATTTTGATGGTTGTGAAGCGTTGAGGCACCTTATTTTCTCTTTTTCCATTTGTCAGGCAGAAAACTCTGACTAGACTGATATCTATTTTCACCTGAGGCCTAGTGATTAAAACTGCACTAAGTAATACTTAAAGCTGTATATCTCACGTACACATTTAGTCTTTAGGTTTTACCTTTTCTCTGTGTTAAATTTTGATCAGTACATACACTTTTAGTGCAAGATGTAGGTATTGGGTTGTGCTTAAATCTTGTACGTATAAAGTGCGTACTAGTACACATCATTTACACTGCTTATATGCCAAATGTTTTCCTTTGTTGCATAGCCGCTCAGAAATAAGAGAAAAGAAGCTATAAAAAAAAGCCGAAGTTGCAAAGTAAGATGAAAAAATATTTTTTACCATTTCAACTTTAAGCACCCCGAGTCCCTTTGTGTGACCAGAGTACTGCTTATTAGGCACATTCAAGGTTGCTACTTGTGTGTTAGAGTCTTGTATCTGCAAATTTCAAAAATTCATGTTCTGTAAAATCACAAGCATTTTTCAGGACACCTAAGTCACACTTGTACCACATTTATGATAAGCAGAATAGTGAGCTGCGTAAGATGCAGGGTACAACTTTTCATCCAAGTTCTGTCTTTCTATATTTTGTTTGTCCTGGACCATTTATAAAGTCATTTCTGCAAGAAGCCAGTGTTTTACAAAAGGAGCGAAGTCCCTAGATCTGGATAGACGTTCTTGTTGAAACCTCTCCTACATGATCTCATTTTTGCATGTATTTTTAGCATGGAAATAAGTGATCAAAGAGATTAGAATTTTTTTTTTTCAGATGGTAGTTTTCAAGGTAGATTTCTTCTGTCATTGTCAGATTTACATAAAGTGTAGCAGCTCTCTGCTGTCTTGAGCCTCAGCATCTTTCTTACTTATCACATGGAGCGTGAAAGTGTTGAACAGCAAACTGGCTTCTCATGTATGTACTTATTGCATGATGTCAGTCAGTTTAGATGGAAACAAAAAAAAAAAGTCAGTGTCTTTGCTTCAGTCAAAACATTGACAAATGTAAAAGAGACCAATCTCCAAAGGGTGTAACAGATTTGCTAGAATTTTCCACATGCATCCTATAGCAAAAAACAATTTCTCCATTCTCCATTCATCTTTGACAATGAACATCTGGATGTGACTCTTTTTTTCTGATTATTCTATCTGAAGTCCTTAAATGCAAACTTCTGTGTAAACTGCCGATTTAAGCATTAAGTATCTACAGATAGCTTAAATGTAACTGTCCTGCAGTGTTTGTTAAAAGTAGTTTATACTGCAGCAACTTGAATAATTTCTTAAGATAGCACTTTGAGGTTGAGTACAAAATTGCTAACCTGCTTTTAGGTATTTATTTAAGGCAAAGTGATGTGATGTAATAAGTCAGCTCCCAAAGCTACCATCATTGGTTCATAGGTCAATCACTTTGCAGACTGCTATATGCCATACCTATAACCAGGACGTCATCAAAGGTGGGAATTAAACTCTGTACTTTGTGACTGTGAGGTAAACACCTTAAGATTATGCCAGTGTCGAAATCCCAACCTTTATTTATTTTTATCCAATATTTCCCATAACCAGCTGTGAAAGTGTAATGTCTGAAGAAGATATTTTTGTGACTTTTGTATTTTGCAGCTTTGCTGTGTTCGCCCTTAACTTGTTCTGTAGTTTCATTGGCACACTTAAAATTCTGAATATCATAAAAACAATCCGGTCATTAGATTTTTTATTTTATTTAATACCTTGTACTTTATTATAGGTTTTATTTAAATTTGTTTGTAATATATCTAGTTATAGGCACTTACTTTATATGATTGAATTACACAAAAGGGTAGTTTGCAGCAGTATTCGTGACTTAAAACACACTAACCGATTTTACAGATAAAAGTGGATCAGGAATAGAATTTTACATTGACCCCAAAACAACTGTCCATTCAAAGGCAACTTTGCCAGGGTGTCTTGTCAGATTATCAGAAAATAATTCCTACTTTCTGCACATGAGATGCTTTTGTTTGCTTATTGTTTGCAGTTTTAAATACCATTTAATCAAGGAACTAATTTGTCAAAAGTTGAAAAAAATTAAAGTAAAAAAATTGATGCCGTGGTTAAAATGAAGGAGAAATCTCTCTGCACCACCCATTACAGAGGGCTTCACCCCCTTACTTACTACATCATGCTTTGAGGTGGCATAACCTTGGGGCAGGTACAGGACTTGTGGTAAAATGGGCTTTTGTTTGAAAGAGGGTTGGAGAATCATACAGATATCCACTCTGTCTGTCACTTCCCTTTCCTGGATTTTCTGATCATCTGTGGACTCGCTCTCCCACCATCCTGTCCCAGTCAGGGAACACTTTGCAAGCTGTGCTACTTGATGGGTATGGTTTTATCAAGGAGTGTGGGTGGTCTTCATTGTCTTCCATATAGCTCTAGGTAACTAGCTCCTGGCTATGGGGTTGGTCAAGTGTTTTCAGACTTGCATGTACTATACCTCAGTGTTTAGGGCCTTCAGGGGAGAGTTCAACTGTTTCATCAGAATCTGGCTTACAGATCTCTTGCACAATTACTTTTGTATTGTTAAAGCTGATTTAGTATAGTTGACTTCTGGTGCTGCATTGTTTGATGCTGATTAAGCTTGATAAAAGTTGTGATTTCAATGTGTGGCCCCTAAAAAACCTCCCGTTTGCACTCTTCTGTCTGTCCCAGACCAAGATATTTTTCATGCTTCTGACTCCACAGTCCTATTCAGCCCACTTAGAGTAAATGTTTCAGCATCTTTCACTGTTCTGTCTATACAAAATCCTGCTCCATTTCTGCTTTTTATTACAGAAAAAAAACTACCAAAATGGAAGGGAAGATTTTATTCTCTGTATATATGACTCCTGATGTATAGCAGGTGGCATTTTGCTATTTTCCACTGAACTGTTTTTATGTTGTCGCTGTCTTTACACTGTTTATAGTGTCAGTCCTTGTAGCGTATGTGTCGTTAGGCTGATGAGATCTCCAAAACCATGAGTAGTATTGTGTGTGAACAACACTTGTGATATGCAGTAACACCCGAGTATATTGTGTTAGGTTTTGCCAAACATAGAAAGAAAATATTTCAGGTGCTGTTTACCACGTTTCTGTTGAAGACCCAGCTGAGGTACTGTGTTGCGAATCAGAAAGTGTACTAGATTCGACACAGTACAGGATAGGCTGTCAGAACAAGTGCCTGAGCCGTTATTGCTATCCAGTTGTGCTTACATGTTATGCTGTGATAATGCTTTGATTTATGTCTAGTACTGAAATTTCTGTTAAGTACTGTTCTTTCTTAGTTACCCTTATAATGTCACCAGATTAAATTCTTTAGCACTTCCGGAGTGTACCATTATCTGCATGGATTTCAGGTTTAAGGAAATCTCCATTGTTATGCATTTGTGCGTAATCTGACATACTTTGCAGTGCCACTGTATTTTTTTTATTCTGTATGATACGAATAATGTTATTATTTCCAATTCCATCCATTGTGTTACTTGTGCTGTGACAGTATGTCTGTATCATGGTACATGGATAGATGTATCCTTTTGTTGTATCATGTAACAGGAAAACATCTAGTGGTAATGGTTTTCTAATATAGATTGTAATGGCTTTGATGGACAGGGCAGACATGGAGTATGCTGGAGAGATCTTCTCTTACCTTGCTTTGGAACACTTGGGAATCCCATGGGATAAGCTGGATGGGGTGTTGGTCTACACTGCTCAGTTTACTACAGTTATGTCCTCAGTAAGACATGTAGATTTTAAAAATGGGTGGATGCATTTTGATAATGAATAAAGAGCATCTAATCACTCCAGTTTTCCTGTTTACTGAGCTAGAGGTTTCAAGCATTTAGACTCCATTCTTCCCTTAGCATTCCAGTTCAAACTGTTCTTGTCTGATATTGTTTAACTGTAGCATATTTAGAAAAAGGAACAGAACCTTGGTATTTCCTGATTAGAGGCTTAGAAGAGGAGGTTCCATGTACTGCAGGTCTGCTTGAGAAGAACAAGAGGGTAGAGAGTTAGCAAAGAAAATCTTGGCCCAAGATGGAGCGCAGGAAGAAAATGACAGGATGTTTCTGGCCTAGCGCATACTGAAGCCCCACAAACTTTATTTGAGTAAGATGTAAGCAGTGATAGGTGGCAAAAATTAAAATCAGACCTAATGCCCCCTCCTGTTTGAGGTGGAAGACATGTGCTGCTGATCTATTAAATGAAGTCAGAGAATGTCATGCCCCGACTTTGCCCTGAAGGCAGGGCTGTGTGGTGCTTTAATTTTATTTACAATATATTGACTGGCGTAGAGCCTTGATGTGTATGGACCATCGTTTGGCTCAGTCAAGGAAAAGCAGAATATCAAGTAGCAATAAGCAATGCAGAGAAGTAGAAAATACAATATGTAACAAGAAAAGTGTCAGAATGTACATGACGGTATTACAAAGAAATTGCTACTTCTAATAAGGGGTTTAGTATTGAACAGTAAGCAAATGGTCAGTATCAATATGCGGTTTTATGAGCAGGCCTAATGTAGATCACTAGGGGTATATTATCATAGTGGGATGACAACCTCTTATCTCTTTTGCATTGACAAAGTTGGGTGGTCTGAACCTTCCCTGATCACATTTTGAGTCGTGCCGATCTCATCCAGTTTTCCTTTAATTTCATACATTTATTCCATGATGCCTCTTAATGCTGTTCGGGCCCTGGAGGAGTTGAAGTGCATCCTGGGAAGCAGTTCAGCTTAAGGCAGAGGAACAATTCTGGACTGGATGTCAGTCCTTTACATGGTGTGTATATTTGACTTGCAGACACAGTCACTGACACATGAAATGGTTACCTTTGAGGATTGCCAGTTCACATCTCTGTATATCACTGAGATGTGGGAGAAGACTAGATACTCTTGAGAAAACCTATGTGGACAGACGGAGGGCATGCTGATTTCACACATGAAGCATGCCAGATAGAAACTAAACTGAATTACCTAACACTGACACAGTAGTTCAGTTCTTAATAAGAATTTACACACAATTTTGTTGATGTTGTAACTAGATAGGCTTTGTAGAGGTTTTTGCTCATTCATGTTGCTTGTTTTATCCATATCAGGATTGCAGGGAATCAAACTTGTCCCAGCAAGCAGTGGATATAAGGCAGGAAACGGCACCTTATGGGATACCATTTCATCTCAGACTCACTCAAGCACTTACCTACTATGTATTCAACTAGAGACAGATTGAGTATTGCCACTTCACATACCTGCATGTCTTTAGTATGCAGGGGAACGGAAGTCCCTAACAAAGCACCCACTCCGACATTGGGAGCACATGCACACTGTAGATGAAGTTCTTTGAAATGTGGCTTTATTACCGCTGTGCCTTGGGGTCTACCTTGTCTATTTCCTTATTGATTTTTTGCTGTTCTCAATGCATTTATTATTCGGTGGCACAGTGGTGAAGCAGTTAGCGTTGTCATATCAGAGCAAGAGGTCCTCTGGTTTGATTCTCGGCTGGGCTGCCTTCTGTGCCGAGTCTGCATGCCCACCCTATGTTAGTGTGTGTTTCCTCCAGGTGCTCCGGTTTCCTTCCACATTCCAAAGACATGCATCTGGAGCATTTCTCCCTGTGCCTCCATTGAAAATCGATTCCGTCCCATTCATGCCTTCCCCGTAAACAAATAAATAAATATGTGGGTCAGAAATAAATTGTTTATCTTACTTGTTTAAATGGATAGCAGCCGTGATAAGCTATAAAATGTTAGCAATGGTTTTCTTTTGGTGATGCATCACTGCTTTTCTTATGCCGCCTTCTGTGCATAAAGTGATTCTTCTATATAGGCAAGGCACTGAACAGCAACTTTATCCAGAGGGATGTGGATTTTTTTAAAAAGAAAGTAAGCAAACTTGGGGGAGGGGTACATGTGGATAAAATATTCCAAACTCTCTGGATAATAACCCAGAGTGATGTTCCTTTAGAAATAGTAAGACCAATTTAAATGGCAGCATGTTTTTCTACCTGTCTTACCCCACTGTGCCTGAAGCAGTGACGAAATGCCTAAGGAAAG
>NC_056742.1:525355872-525410872 GCF_019279795.1 Protopterus annectens | reverse complement strand
GTCGACTTTCTGACTGAATTTGACCTGCTCCGGGACATGTTCCTTAATAGGGGTTACCCTATATGTTTGATTGACGAGCTTACTTCTGAAGTTACAGCAAAAAGGAATAGTGGTTTTTATAAACCCATCCTTGCCCATAGTAGATCCGGATTAGAACCCGGTTCCTCCGAAGTCCCATTGTCAAATATTGGTAATATACCAGTATTATGTGACAATAAGACCAATGGTATTGGATGTGACTTTTCAGTAAGTTACATCAATACTTATAGTTTTAATTCTGGGACTATTATTTCAACAATACGGAAGAATTGGCAATACATTCTGAGTACCCCAGGACTAACAGAGAAACTAGGACTTGTTCCCAACTTTGTTTTTAAAAGGAACAACAATCTTAAAGAACTTTTACAAAGGGATTTTTCTAGCAAAAGCTTTAATAGACGTATAGGCATGTACCCATGCGGTTTCTGTAACTGGTGCCATAAAATGAGAACGGGTCAGACTCGCACAATACGGGATAAAAAGTATATTATTAAATTCCCCCTTAATTGTGAGAGTAGATCTATTGTACATGTGGCCTTCTGTGAGTGTTGCCCTTCCTTCTATATAGGGAAGACCGACCGTAGACTACGTGATCGGGTCTACGAGCATATGTATGCTATTAAGAAAAATAAGGAGGTTAACGCTCTAGCAAAACATATTGATAGTCATCCAGGCCACTGTTTCTCATTTATGGCTATTGACCAGGTTAACATTAACATACGTGGGGGACCTACCTCGTTACTTTTAGAGTTATGTGAGCTGGAGTGGCAATTGAGAACTGATGCTTTTTGTCACCCTGGTCTTAACGAGAACTGCAATATATCTGCAGTTCTGAAAATGAGGAGCTATCTGAGATAGGATATGATGTTCTATATTTTCAAGCATATTTATTCCCAATTACAAGCTTACTGGACGTATATATGTAGACAAAGTTTAGTATGGCCATCCAATATACTGATACTTGTCTCTGTAAAGGAATGGATCTTATCATACCACTTATCTTGTGGTATATAATATCTTTGGTGATATACATTTTTGTTGTTATTTTAACTTAATAGTTTTTAATAGTAAAGCAGCAAATAATAACTAATTTAATTAAAATAAATGTTTGGTTAGAAAATGGTTATTTTAATTGAATTGCCGTTCTTTGACATTTCTTAGTTAGAGTGATTTGTTTTATAACATGATCGAACTTATTAAAACTTCAGGTCTTGAAGCTTTTCCAGGCTTGTTTTAAACAAAACTGGCACTTATATGTATATGCCTTTAACTAAGTGCATTTAATGAGTTTTTAATTGATGTGATGTCATTTCCCTTTAGAGTTTTATATATAAAAAGAGTGTGTAAGATTTTTCATTGTCTTGACTTTCTCTGAAGAAGCTACGTTATTTCGTGGCGAAAACGCTTGTACAGTGAAAATAAATTTGCGTTCAGATAACGTTTTGATTAACTGCTGGCACAAGGAGTCCGTGGTCTGTTTTTAAAAAATTTTTTCGTTAGACTGTGGGATGTGGCTGGTTGTATTTCCTGGCGGGTTTCCATGAGCTTGACCTGAGTTCATTTCTTTGAAATTAGACAGTATTATTTACATAGGCTTCATAACCCATGGTGGTGGTGCTGGGTAGCGTTGTCGCCTCACAGTAAGACACAGACTCACATAGGCTTCATCATTACCATGCCGTGTTGCAGCTCTGATCCATTGTTTTCCTTTTTTCACCAAACCTACCCCAGAAATTTCTGTGAAATTAGTAAAACTGCCTAACAAAATTATAATTTGTTTTTGTTGTACAACAAACTCTTGTCATACATTGTATTACATTTAGTAGTTGTGTTATCTTCCATTTTAAACCAGTATAGAGGTAATTTAAGGAAAACAAATGTAATTGTTGGTGCTGATCAGAGGATACTGGATAGTGTCCTGCTGCCACTAACGTCCAAGTATCAGTATTAGCACTGATACCCTTTCACCTGGAACCCACTGTGGTAGTGTTTTATGGAACCCCCTGTGGTAGTGTCTTCTTTCCTCAGTGAAGATGGACCTAGGCACTGTGACAGCATCACCTTGTGGAGACCGGGAGGAAGGCTTCATTGCAGGTCTTGCAACAGCAGTTGGCAACGAGGTGGTTTGGATAGGGTCTACCTTAAATTGTGGATTGGCCAGATATTTGACACACAAAATATTGAACACAAAAGAAACATCACAATGGACAGCAGCAGTTTTTCTGAGTTAGCAGTACATCAAGGAGTGCCTTTTTACCCTTTCCTAGCTGTAGTGTGATCTCGAACCTGGTATATAGAAGTAGGTGGTAGGGTGTCTACCAGGAGGTTTAGTCCCTGCAAAAAATTAGATTATTCTTTTTTTTTTTGTATTTTTGATGTTTTGGATGTCCTCTGCTTTGTGTCTTGACCTTGTGGCCAATTAAAAATTAATATAAATGCAATTTAGTTCAGTGAACAGAGCATGAGCAGAAATTCTTCTTCCCACAGTGCAACAGCCCATGTGTACTGACCGCTCAACTCTCATCCCTTACTCAAAATGAATCAGTAAATGAGCACTATTCTTTGGATGAGACTGAAGCCGCAGTGGTACAGCGGTAGTGTTGTTGCCTCACAGCAAGAGGTTCTCCTGTTCGATTCACGGTTGGAGTGCCTTCTGTGTGGAGTCTGCATGTCCTCCCCACGGTTGAGTGGCCTCCAAAAGACATGCTTGAATGGGCGTGCCTTCGCTGAAGGTTGGGCATTGGGCTGGCAACTCGGCACCATAAAAAATCTACTGCCAATCATTAGCGGACTGGAGTTCCACTGTGGCGACCCCTAACCGGGAAAAGCCGAAAAGACAAACAATTCTTTGGATGAGACTAAAACAAGGTCACAGCTGGCCGTTCCTCTTGTCAAAAAGAATAGAAACATCTTATTTACATATTCACATATTTGCATCTATTTGTGCTTACTATTTAGCTGCATTTGCATGCAGTTCTTCCTTTTTCATAGTCAGAATATTTGCAGTTGTTTACATACTAGCTCTCAACCCTTTCTACTACAGCCACATCTTTACTCCATCAGTAGTTTCCTTTGTTAAGCAGCTCATTCCATCTTCCTTTACAAAGTATGCCATCTGTCTTCTCTCTCAAAGTTGTAAAGACATTTTTGTATGCAGTTCTGTATGCACATTCATATCATATTCTTCCCTTATGTGTTCTAATTCTTGTAGGCCATAATTATTAATTAGTAAGTATTGCAAGCTATAAATATTTTAATCTCATACATTCATTAAAACATATTAAATTGTTTCCTCCATGTCACACACATTACATAATAATTTCTCATCTCTTTTATATACCATCAATTAGTTAACTGGCAGTTTATTTATTGAAATTTGACATAAAATGTTGATTTTTTTTTTTCAGGCAGGGGTCTTAAATCACACCAAAGATCTATAATATGAAGCAAAGAACAAACCATTGGGATTGTCGTATATTTTTTCTCAATGCCATTTAACTGCATTTCCATATTGGCTTTTGAGACTGAACACATATACTTTATTCTAATTGTTAGTTTGATTTTGCTTTGCATGTAACTGTTGCAAAACCCTTATATGTTTGATCAAAAGCTGACATATTAAAGTATTTCCATGAAATTTCATCTCGTGTAGTACAGAGAAGATTTAAATACTATATTTCTCAAACAAAATCTTCTGTTTCCACCTTCATTATACATTACCACTACTTGAAAAAAAATGCTGAAATGTCTCTTTGCTTATATGTGGGGACAAGTGCACTCCAACTAGATATGCTAGTTAAATAAAAATATTTTCCTAAATGACATCCTGATTGTTTTCTATAACTTTTTAACTGCAGTTTCTCCAAAAATTCCAAATCCATTGCTAATTAACAAAGTCTGGGTTACCAAGCTCAGTGCTTTATTCCTCTTCTTTTGTTAATGAAAAACCTACAACTACTACTTTAACTTCTCCTAACTTTTTCTTCTTTATTTATTTTAATCCAACTGCTTTGAACACTTTTTTTTCTAGCTACTTAATTGTGTCTTCCATGTCCAATTTATTCTTCACCACCACTATATCATCCAAATAAGACGTTGCTAATGGTATTGCCAAACTTGGCCTGTTTTCGCACTGCGATTGTGCCATCACCCAAAGATATTTTGCATATTCTCCTTTTGTAATCTTTGCAAACAGAGCACTGCTCATAGGACGACTGGGTTTCAATCCATTTGTTAATTTAATTGTAAAACCCAATATCCATTTACTAAAACCTTTCCTGTACTGTTTTCATATACTCATTGTATACATTTAACAGCTTTTATATGCCACAGTCCTGCAGTGTACACATATGTGTATGTACCACATTAGCATATACTTCCTCTGTTACATGCCAACATTCTACCCCTTTACTTAATAATGTCTGGTTTACAATAACCAGCATCTACGCTGTTTTCTACTTTAAGCCACATATTATTTCTAAGATGATCTTTTCTAATATATTTTTAAATCTTATTAAAATATTTTCATAACTGATTTGCAGTCTGTTACATAATGTAACGGGCTTCATTTTTTTTTATCAGTCTCTTTTCTTTCTTCCAAATAAACCTTATGACCCCTTCACATAGGTGCATAGGTGTGTACTAGGTTAATGGCCCTGAGGCCTTTACAAGCCTAGCCCATAGGATTACCTGGTATCGTGCCACCCGACCTTAGTTCCCAGTGCCTCTGTCGAGTAGAGTCACTGGAGTTATTCCCGGGGTGAATTTTCTATTTCCCATCCACTCATCAAGATTTCTCTTGAAGAGGACCAGTGAGGTGCTCTGCTTGACCTGTATGGGAATTCTATTCCATAGCATGGGTAGTCTCTGGGTTATGAACCTGTCCCTCCAACATGTTCTGTTGATTGTGGTAATGAGGTTGAGGTCTCTGGAGCGTGTGGTGCAGAGGGATTGGGATTTCTTTAGATGTAGCATTTCTATTGGATCTGAGTCAGACATGGCTTTGTAAGTCTAGCAGAGATCACCTCTAAGGCGATATGAGACAGAGAATAGTTGGAGTTTTTTGAGTCTGTCCATATAGGACAAATGTTTAAGACCTAGGATCCTCTTTGTGAAGTACTCTTGCGGCCTCTCCAGTTGTTGCAGGTGTTTAGTGAGGTACATGCCAAATGGGGCATTATACTCAGTGATTGGCCTAATTAGGGGAGAGTAGAGGGGAGACCGTCACCTCTTTCTTCCTGTATACAAAACCTTTAGTAATGAGATGTGCCACATAGAAGAAGGGCTTTCTGATCAGAGTGGCAATGTGGTGATCAAAAGAGAAGTTGCTGTCAACCTGTGTTCCCAGATGTCTGATAATGTCTTTTGTGTTCAAAGGACTGCCATCAATGTGATAATTCATGGGAACCGGGTTTTTTCCAAA
The DNA here is from genome assembly GCF_019279795.1 of Protopterus annectens. Lineage (NCBI taxonomy): Eukaryota > Metazoa > Chordata > Ceratodontiformes > Protopteridae > Protopterus > Protopterus annectens. The sequence continues at coordinate 525,405,411 of NC_056742.1, read as the reverse complement.
GGAGATGACACATTCTTTGTCATTGAGCTTAAGTCCGTGGTTCTGACACCAGTCATTGGTCTCAGTGAGGCCATTCTGTAGGATGTCAACATCACTTGGGGAGTTAATAATAGCTCCCAGCTTGCAATCATCTGTGAACTTTGTCAGCCAGAGTCCCTTCTTTTTGGCCATTCTGTAGGATCTACTTCTCTTGGACTTCAAGAGAAGTAGATACCAAACAGGAGAGGACCCAGGACCGAACCCTGTGGGATTCACTTGTGACTAGTTGGCAGTCTGACTTGGAGTCAGCTACTTTCACACTGTGGGTTCTATCTGTGAGCCAAATAGCAGCCCACGTAGTGATATAGGGGTTGATGCCTAACTTAATGAGTTTTTCTATGATTCCTGAGTGGGGAATGGTATCAAAGGCCTTGGCAAGATCAAGGTAGGCTGTATGAATCACCTTTCCTTCATCCACACCTCTGGTGACTGACTTAGAGAAGTCAACCAAGTTGAGCAGGCATGATCTACCTTTCACAAAACCAAACTGTGTGGGATCCAGAGTTTGGGAATTCCCTATATTCTTGCTTATTAGGTCCATGATGATGTGTTCCATAGCTTCACCTTATTCTGCATCAGTTTCCTCCTTCTGTTGTAGAGTTTGTTTATGGCAGGGGACCACTGGATTGGCTTCTTTTTTTGGAGGAGAGCATCTTGGTTCTATTGGGTATGGCGAGATACATGCATTTGTGTGTGTGTTCATACAGGGCATTGGTGTATGATTCAGCAGTCATGCAACTTTTCTCAATTTGCATGGGTACCGTGAAGTTGGCTACCTCTGTTTTTAGGAGCCCAAAGTTAGCTTTGGAGAAGTTTTTCATGGTGTTTACCTTTGTGGATTTCCAAGGTGATTAGCTTGTGGTCGGATCTAACCAGGGAGGAGCAGACTATTGGTGTAGAGCAACAGTCACCCTGGTTAGTAATGACCAGGTCAAGGATGTTGCTGCCTCTAGTGGGGTAAGAACGAGCTAGTCCAGGGCATTGGAATTAATGAACTGCAGGAAACGCTGGGCAAGTGTATTGGTACATGAGTAGTTTTCCCAGTTAATGGATGGGTAGTTGAAGTCGCCTAGTATGAGCTCAGTGTCTCTCCAGTAAGTGTTTTATAACTGTATATGCTTATTTATGTTGAATTGTGTTAGACATCTAATATGATTTATGCTTTATTACTAGAAGTTACTATGGCATGCTAGCATTGAGTTTGTCTGCACCAAGTTGTTTTAGTATAATAGTATGGTCTATTTGCATAGCTGCACCTTGTTAACTAATATTATTCATGTATATATGTTGTGTGAAGACAGCTCATACTGGTGTCTAATTATTTCTATATAATTGTGCTGTTACTGGTGGATAGAATCACATTAGAGACCCAGGACAGAGTGCTGCTCACTCTAGTTTTATCTGTGACTGCATACCTGTCAGCTGAGGTCCCTTCTCACTGATGTGTTTTTCCAATTGGCTAAGTATCTGCATATGCTAGTACTATGGGAGAGTTTGCTGTTACACAACCAGGTACTTACATTTCTTCGGGGTTACAGCAAAGGAGGACCCAGAAGGAGCAGAACCCTTGTTTGTTCAGTGATGCCATCCAAATGTCGAATTTATCAGAATGGATTAACAGGGACAGTATGGGCTTTGCTCATAACGGCAACCGTCAGAATACCCAAGGTACTGTTGACTTTATGTTTAAAAATCTTGAAAAAGAATGTCTCAAGTTAAAAAAGATTCAAATTGAAAACCAATCCTTGAGAGAATGTCTTAGGCGCGAACAAGTGCCTAAACGACTTAGATATTGGCGTTTTCCTAATGGCTTAACTTTCAACAGTGATTTACATAAAGATCTGGTTGTTTTATTCAGTTGCCAGGAATGTGAACTGTTACAATTGCTGGTTAATGACAATGAGAAAAAATGTCTTGTTTTACAAGATGTTGTGAACAAATTAGATGCTAGTATTAAGAATGATGTTAATTTTTCTAACAAGCTCAATGAATACAATACTATTTTTGTAAATATTGACAAGGTTATGGACAAAATTAAAGAAAAGAAGAATAAGAAATTGTTAAGGGATGCTAAAGATTACGAAAGTGGTGTAGCTTATCCCTTAAGTGTAAATGGTCATGTCAACAATGGTACCACTAACTCTAACAACAATAATGATGTTTTTATTGACGAGGGTATGGTTGAATCTGAGTATCAAGGTGACAATCACCCCAGTCCCATCCCTTTAGGCCCACTCCTGAGAAGGTCAGAGAGAATTTGGCAGCAAAACCGCCAGTTCAGGAGGCCTTCGAACATGATATACCAGGGCGAACAACATTCTCATCCCCCACAGTACCAACAAGGGGGTGGGAGAGGGAGGGGGGAGATGGGAGAACTGGCACTGAATACCAGTTTGTCACCTGATAGTATGAATGGCGAAGTGGAAATCATTGAAATTGACCATCATGACTTCAAAATTTACAATTTGAGCAGTACCCTAATTACTAAACAATGGGCCAACCTCTTTCAGAAGGGCCTTAATTTTGTGCCTTTGAGGAAATTTAATTTAGAAAAAATATTGCTTGACTTAATGCTGTTTACCAGGAAATTAAATTTTAATGTGACTCTGGGTGAAGGCAATAAGGTACACAATAATGCTGAAACATGTAGAAAAGCCAGTGTAACACATCCCCCTTTATGTCCTTCAGTTCAGCTGTTTCAAAGTATATGCTCGAATGACATCAGAGACCTTGCTAGGAAAAAATCTTGCACCATACCACATAATCTTACTCAGAAGGAAACCTCCTTACTTAATAGTATATCAAACAACAAAACCGTTCAGGTCATGAAACCGGACGAGGGAGGAGGATTAGTGGTTATGGACCAAGAGAGATACTCTGACAGTATGTTAAGTCACTTATTGGGGGAAGGGTACCAGCAGGTTTCCCGGAATGAACTCAATATTGCATACAGTCATGTTGATATGGTCCTCATGGATTTACTTTTGAACAACCAAATTTCAGAAGTAGAATTCAACTACTGTACGCAAAAGCACCCGAGGATTCCCACTATTTTCGGGATCCCTAAGATCCACAAGAATATCTCGCACCCACCCTTAAGACCAATTGTGGATGCAAAAGGATCTAAGACTCTCCCAATAGCTAAGTTCTTAGACATACAGTTAAAGAACTGTTTAAGTTCTTTTTCACATATCATCAGGGACTCCTGGGATTGTCTCAAAAAATTAAAACAGGAATACTTTGGCAATGACATTATTTTTTCCACTATAGACGTGAAGGATTTATTTAATGTAATACCTCACACGAAAGGAGTGGATATGTTTTATGATTTTTTATGTCAGCATACCAAAACGTGTTTTGGAGAATAGTTTTGTAATCTATGAGGGTCAATTGTTCAAACAGAGTACAGGTGTGGCTATGGGTGCAGCCTGTGCCCCAGTTTTTGCGAACATAGTTCTGACTCAGTCGGAACTTTCCATAGTTTTTCCATCTACTGGGATGTCATGGTGTAAGTTTTATGGACGTTACCTTGATGACATCCTGATTTTATGGAAAGGTAACCACGAACAGTTGGATGGATTTTTTTTGTTCCTCAATTCTAGCACTACATTTCTGGAATTCACTATGGAAACTCATATTGATTCCATCAGTTACATGGACATCAGGATTAGCAAGGATTATACCTCTGCACAATTTTATTCTACCACATATCGAAAACCAACCTATTCGAACTCCCTTCTTCATTATGAGAGCGGGCATCCTGTACATCAGAAACACTCCCTGTTTAAGAGGCAGGGAGTGAGGTTGGCCCACATGACTAGCAGGATCGATGATCTTTATGCAGAAAGGGAATTTTTATTGAATATGTTGCTACAAAGAGGTTATCCTGAGCAATTTGTGTTACCTCTTCTTGATGAAGTGACTAGGAAGAGACTTGAGGGACATTTTTATCCCTTACTAGGGAATGACATCTCCAGATTGTGTGCTCCTTTGGAGAGCAGGGATTCATCCTCTGGTCATTTTCACCATAGTTTTATTTTATCTTACACTCCTCAGTTCCCACTGATTCGGGACATTGTCTACAAGAACTGGTTTATTTTGGCAGGAGACAATGCCATAAGAGAAGAGAGTAGGGGAAGCCCCTGTGGTAGTGTACAGAAAGGACACCAGTGTTAAACATATCTTAGAGAGGAGGAAAGGTGTCAACATGGCTGGAGCATTAGGGAAAATGTCCAAATGCAAGCAGTGTACTCACTGCAAGTATATTTTGGAAGGTGACAGTGTTTTTCTTAACTGATATGGATGGGTGAAATTTCAGTATAAGTACAATTGTAGCAGTAAGAATGTCATATATGCTGGCATTTGTCAGAAGTGTGCCTGTTTTTATATAGGCAAGACCAAAAATACCTTTCGTACATGTATTTACCAGCATTTATATGACATTAGGAAAATGAACCTAAAAAATTCACTGGCCAAGCACGTCAATACCCACCCAGGTCACAATTTTAAATTCACGGTTCTTGAACAGCTGACTATGGATGAGAGAGGAGGTCCTATGGATTACTGGCTTGAATACAAAAAATTGTTATGGCAATTAAGGGTCAACGCCAATATTTTTCCAGGGTTGAATGAAATGGTTTCAATAACCAGCTTTTTGAAGTTAAAAGCTGATTTTTTTATCTAATTTTTTTTATCTAATTGTTGTTTTTTCCCCCTAATTGTTGATTTTTTATTCAATTGTTCACTTTATGATTTTTGTCAAAATACTAAGTTTAAAGTACATGTTGAATCATGTTTTATAGTTAGTTTTTATCTTGCATGTATAATTGTGGCGCAAATAGGGAGTCTGTACCTTTAAATGCCTGTGATGTTTTTTACAAATTGGTTTGGAATGCGTTTGTAATGAGTATTTAAGGAGTGGGGTGGAGGCACTCTGTTTTTTCTGAAGAAGTCAATTGTAATCTGTGACGAAAGTGCTTAAGAATAAATTTTATCCTTGTTTCTTGTAACACCAGCCTGCTTTGTGATTTCTCAAATAGTATGAGAGTGTTAGGTTGGACCCTAATATTCTCCAGGGTGCTTAGGAATGTGGAGTGCGAGTCTTTGGACATGGTTGGGGAGCATACTCTTTGATTTCTTATTCCATTCTTCAAACACTCATTGTCAAATAAGGGTTTATTACCTTTCTCCATTTGCCTGTAAATCAAGTAATCCATACCATCCATTTCTGGAATTCTTGGAATGTTGACTTTCCTTCATTATTCCTTCAAATTATTGTACTGTTACCTACCTTTCTAATTCACCCACAGTGTAATTATCTAATTGCAGAATAGGGCAGTCTCCTCCATTTGCTGTATTCATTTTGTTACACATTTCCATATTGTGCTTTTTCACTGTAGTCATCATTTCATCTCTTTTTTACTTTATCATCCATTTTACTTTTTTTCTTTTCACAGACTTCCATAACAATATTCCTGCCCCCTCCTTTTTCCTTTCAATAGAAACTGAAGTCATTAAATTGCATTTTTCATTGATTTTGCATCTTTTGAACAATTCTCTCTACTTTTTTAATAGTTCCATCAGTCTCCTCCAGTAAATTCTCACACTCCCTCAATTACAACACCCGGCTTCTACTTTGATGTATTTTTTTATACTTTCAATTCCACCATTCTGTCTCGCAGATATAAAATGGCGCCATACTTTCGTGATCTTCTCAACTTTATCTGTTTAGTATTACCACTTTCTGTACATATTCCTACTGAATATTTAATACTAGTTATTTCCTTATTTTTGTATTTTCCCCAAACAACCCTCATAAAGTCTAATGATCTAAAAAAACACATTTACTACTTTTCAGTGCTGTCAGTGTCTGACAAAAATAAAGTAGCCTGTTATACAAGTAAATTGCCTCTCCTGTCCCACTGTTAACTTACTGTAATTTATTACGTCTTTATTCCTTTTTACATCATGCCAAACTTCTCCCTTCTTTTCTTATATTTATTTATTTACTGACATTTGATTGCAGAGAAAGTCCGACTGGGTAGAAGCCCATTTTCAGCAGAGGCTTGGGGAGAAAAGTTTCAAATTCTTACAAAACATTTTAAGAAAAATAATTTTATAATCTTCAAAAATAAGACAAACATTTGTGGTTTAAATAATTATAACAAATTAGACATAATGTAAAAACATCTGTTAAGAATTGATGCAAGTCGTATGACAATCATTTAATATTTAGAGAAATCTGAAACAGTTTGTAGAGAAATTAAAGCTATGTTAGTCTAATACAAACAGGAATTGTAATATGAAGTGAGGAAAAAAACCTTACAACATATTTAGAGAGAAGGTCAGGGAAGAGGATTTGATAGAAGTAAGGAAGTGAGTGAAGAAGGGAGAGTAAGGAGTTATAAGTAATGAAAGGGTACTAGTTCACATTTAGGGATATAGTTTATCCTGGTTTTGAACTAGAACAGAGCCAGATTTTAGCTAGGAAGTCTTTCCAAGTGGTTTTGAAAGATGGGAGGGAGGGTATAGACCTGATGGATACAGGTAAGGTGCTCCAGGCCTTGGCAACCTGGTACAAGTACAGACAACGCCCAGCAGATCTGATAGGTTTCTAGACAGAGCAGAGTTTTTGGTCACTGGACCATAATGTCTGACTGAGAACATAGTTGTGTAGAATGTTTTTCAGTGCTGGACAGGCAGCTGGATGCTGGATAATTTTATAGGTGGTAAAAAGCTGTGTACGTGTTAGTTACCGAGGCAACCAAGTTAGACTTTTTAGTGCTATACAGGGTTCTAAAAAAGGTATTTGCTACAAATTTAGCAACTTTGTTATAGCATTGTTCAAGTTTTAAGTTTTGTGAAATCTGGAGGTTAGTGTAGGGTGGGAGCACCATAAAGAATTGTGGAGAGGAGATAAGTAGTGCCGAATGTAGTTTTTGTTGCATCAGTGAGAACGTTTTTGCATTGTACAACATCCCTAGTTTTTGATGAGTTTTTCTTGAGCAAATTTTGTATATGCAGTTTGAATGTAAGATTGTCATCCACAATTACAATTAGTATGTCATTATCATATCTACAGTGTAACACATTTTAGATATCCTTAAATAACTCTCTTTTAAGTTATACTCCTGTAATTATACAAGACTATAATCCCACGTCTGTAATTATACAAGACTATAATCCCACGTCTGTTTTTCTAACCTTCACATCCAAAATAATTAAACATTTGACTGTTTCTGTTATAGTATCCATAAAATATATATCCCCTTTACCACACATAAAAGCAGTTCCTGAACTTGTATCTGCCCAAGATGTCCATAACTTGAATTGTGGTTTTCGGATGTCAGCTAAGTAACAGGTCTCAAACAAAGATATAAAATTTGCTTGAATTTTCTGACATTAGTTTAAAGCTACCAGTCCTATAACAACAGTATCCATTTTCTTTCTTTAGTTCAGCACTTTGCATGTTTTTTTTTTCTGGAACTCTCTGTCCATTAGTTTCTTCCTATTATTGTATGTTCTGTACCAGCACATGCAGTTTCATGTACATTTCATCTTCCTGATCTTGAAAGACTTCACATTTATTGGTAGTTGGTACAGCACGTTACATCAAACCCCTTTTCCACAATACCTCTTTACCCCTCTGCTTTATCAACATTTCTTTCTTGAGACATTTCATTTGCCTCTTCAGTGTGACTGTGCCGATCCCTGCACTGCATTGTTGCTAGTCACATTTATACTTACTGTTTTTGTATCATTATTTTGAGCACTTGAATGATTTTGGTCACAGTGAAACTGTGTGCCAGTCTTTGTTAAATTTTCTACATTTCAACACTCAAATTCTTGAAATATGATCCCCCAAGCCACATTGTGAGTGCTGTTTTATCACATTTGTTCACTAAATGTGTGTAAGATCCTCAAAATGTCCTTTCTTTTCTTTGTAAGATCCTTAAAATATCCTTTCTTTTCTTGTTTCCAGGATCTTACAGTACTAATATTTCTGTTGAAGTTCATGACTCGTGATACACGTTTCATTTCATTTTAACGACACCAATATTTCTCCATGACTGAGTCCATATTAGTCTTTCATCCTTTATCCTTGTATCACATTCAGGCAGAAAAGTCCAGTGGTTCTTGTTCTTCCATAATATGACCCATAAATTAAAATAGCAACTTAATTTGCAGTTTAATGGGGCCAAAATTTTGTCAGACCAAGGAACGCAGTCTTTCTTTCTTTCTTTGTTGGCAAGAAAAATGTTTTCATCAAATGAGAAAGTTCTAAAGTCAGCTCTTTCTTGAAAAGCCAAAAGAAAAAGACTGAAAACTCAGAGAAGAGTTTATCTCAAAAACCTTTCTTCTTGCTCGGGTGGGGGGGGGGGATGGAGGGCTGCACCTCCCTAACTTATATGTGCCAACTCTGAGATTGCCATTTGTCAGAGAAAATGGAATGTTCTGTGAAATGGCAACTAGGACTTAAGTCCAATCTTTTGGCCATTCAGTTTCTGTATTTCAGGATATCTCGAATGGTTACCTCAATGATTACCTTGCAGCATTGTTCCTTCTAAAGATAAGTAAAGAAAGAGTAGGAGAATTGGGCCGGTCAGTATGTGTACCATTTTAGGTGTTCCTTGAAAAAGCAGTGGGTAGTGTACAAGTAACGATTGTGAGTGTGAGAAAAACAACTGACTCACCTCAGCAGAGGCAGGATTTGCCAATGCAAAAGTAGTAGAGTTAAGTGGTTAATCTAAATTGAGTAAAAATGAAGCTACTGAAAAAACATAACATCAAATCTGTTTTATAGATTTTAATTAATATGTTCCAATGTGCTTGGTAAAACATGTATTTAAAATAAAATTCATGAGTAAATAAACATGAAGTCTTGTTAAGCGCACACCTAATGACATGCAGTATGCGGCTTAAGCAGTCATGTATATGGAAGCAGTAGCTAAAGGAAGGAAACCTCAAACCACTTCCAGGTTACAGCAATCATTTACTGCCTGAAGTCTTCTTTTTTCCTGTAATTGTTGTATATATGCCATGCTGTGGTCTAGTGTTGTGGACGCTGGAAGATTTTCTTTTCGTTTTTACCAGAAATGGCATGCAGTAACTAAATATGAAATATAAACAATGCACAAAATCCAGTAATAAGTGCCATTTAAAATTCATAACTTCTCACTGTAATATACATTATTATTAGTGTTCTATGTATGCATTTGTTGTACAAGAGCCTTCTCATTCTGTAAAATAGAAGATCTCTTTCTGGGCCTTCACTGAAAATGGACTTATGCTCAGTCAGAATTTCTTGGAAAACAAAAGCAATAGATAAATAAATCTTCAAATTCTTTCTGATACTCTTCAGTGACTAACCCAAGATAATCCGTTTGTTGCTTGTTATATTTATATTTTCTTTCTTATATTGTTTTCCTTGAAATTGCTAGCAAACCCCACACTAATGGGTATTATGACTTTTTTGAATGCAACCAGGAATTGTATGAACGATCTTGTTAAATTACAACTACCCAACTGAAAAGCCTTAAAAAATGAAAATATTACCCCAGGGTGTATTTAACTTAACAAAGTCAAAGACATTGGTGTTGATCTCTGTTTATAACAAAGCGACGTCACTGGCAACTTAGGTCATTGTTGCCTTGCATCTTTTTTTATTTAATAAAGTATTATACAAAAAGCCTCTATATATTTCCAAATAAGTATTTCTTAGACAACCACAAATTCATTTGACCAACTAATCTTAAAATTAATGATTTTTTTTTTTTTTTATAATTTTCTGTAGATCAGTCTAATATTGAGGTTTAACTTTAGTAAGAATGTTTGGAATCATTTATATAAAACTACCCTTAATTTTGGGACGCAATCCAATAAAGGAGGATAAGTTCCTTCTGCATCCTCATACATTATTTCAGTGTTGTCCAAAGTAGTATGTTAGTTCATTTGGTTTGTTTTTAATATATCTTGTGGTTATGAGTAATACTATCAATGTTTTAAGTATAACATGTTTTCAAAATTAGTACTCTTAATGAAACATGATGCAAATGCTAGTGGAAACATAATAACTGTCCATTTCTTTAGCGAAAGCATTTCAATGCACATCATTTCTCACGTTTTTTAAAATTATATTTTTTCAACTGCATTTATTAAATTTGAATAAAAGAAATAACATAATACATTGAGCACTTTGATAAAAGAGAAATGAAGAAGTCAATAAACATATATCTAATATAGAATATTAACAAAGCTCACCATTAGTTGATAGCCAGTAAAGGGAAAAAACACAATAAGTAGATACAGATTCCAGCCATAGTTAAGAATTCGTATCATCAGAGTAGGTCAGAAGTGAGGGGGGATCAACTAGGCCTGTGCCCTTGAAAGAGTATAATGTATATCCCAAGTGCTTGCATAGTGTGACCCCCAAACTGTCTATTGCCAGTTAACTCTGGAATTTACAGTATCTTGCCACACTTAACTTACTAGGACTAGCCAAAACCCAGAGGACATCAAGAAGGTCCTTTTCATAACCTACCAAAAAGATGCCAAACAAAGAAAAGTCACGACCCTTTGGAATATCTTTAGTTTTAAAATGATTTTAATATAATTAGAATTGACTTTCTATGATGGTGTTCAATATAATTCTTCAAGATCCACAGCATTTTATTATCAAAAAAATATTAATGCTAATGAATGTGGATTCAAAGTATTCTTAAATATGTTATGATTTTTCTCCATTGACTGTTGTAGATATCTGTGCAGTACAAAATGTCACAAAAATTGAAACCATGGCATATGCTTGGTCTACAAATACCATCATTTTCCCAAGTTCTAATGTGATTATCATATGTTAGTCTGGGATTTAGACAGGTGTTATAAAAAGTTTAGCAATCATTTATCTAACTGTTTTTAAATTTTTTATGTGGAAGAATTGATACAGTTTACGATATATAGAATCTTTGGTAATACCATAATTTTAATTAACACCAGTCTGACATCAAATGCAATATATATATATATATATATATATATATGTGTGTATACATATATATATATATATATATATATATATATATATATATATAGGATCCGTACAGATGCTCGACTGCATCTTTCACCGAATCCCAAATTGGTGAGCATACTTGCGTAAAGTGCGTAAGTATGCTTGTTGTTTTGGTCATACTACAGTGCGGTAAGGGAAAATTCCCTTTTCCTCACTGTAGTGCGACCTCGGAGTGAGAATATTAAAGTAGGGGGGTGGGGGGCTCAGCCCCCCCCCCACATCGGGAGTGCAGGGGGGATTGTCCCCCTGCATTCAAGTAGATTGTGTTTTTTTTTTTTAACATACTTTAACAAAAGCACTTTCGTTAGTGTGTTTGGTGGTAATGGATTCGGGCTTTTGATTTTTGATTTTTTGATCAAAATTCCTAGAGCCATATATATATATATATATATATATATATATATATATATATATATATATATATATATATATATATATATATATAAATATGTGTGTGTATGTGTGTGTGTGTGTATGTGTATATATATATATATATATATATATATATATATATATACACACACACACACACACGTGTGTGTGCGTCATTTTTAAATAACTAGTCTGATTGTATGCAATAGTTTCTTATAACTGAACAATGGAATCTAAATGCTTAGTAGTAATTATTCATAAGTATTGAAGGGTCTGGTCTGTATTTAGCTTATTCTTATGATTGCAAGTTTAATCAATAGATTGCTTAATTAGCAAAGTGACTGTTTTAAGATTTTTAATTTTTCAAATTAACCAAATGAAATATACTGTACTGAGCTGTACAAGTCCCATATAGTTATTAATATGTAATCTGCAAACAATTGTGTTTTGATTGGTATTCCCCCAATTATATCAAATTCTTTTTATTCTTAGATTAGTCTAATTTGATTCATAGAAGGTTCAGTTGCTAGATTTAAAACTAATGGAGAAAGAGAACAATCTTTTTTCCTTTAGTTAAATTACTCGGTTGAGACAGAAATGAACCAAAGTGCATAATGTTAAGAATTTCTGTAAGCTTTTCAGAAATGCTATAGTGTTCTAAAACCCAAATGAAATAGTTCCAGTTTAACAAATCAAATGCCTTTTCATCATCTTTAGAAAGTATAGCTAGTTTAGTTTTTAACATTTTCATAGTCCATCAAAGTTATAAGCCTTTTAATATTGTCTTGCATGTGTCTGTTGACAATAAAACCAGTTTTACCTTTGAATAATTTTATCGAATAGTTGTTTCCAGTCTTTTTGCTAAAGTGGAAATGCTTTGTAATCAGTATTCAGTAGTTATATAGGTTTATATGATTAATACATTTTTTGATTGTTGTTTTATTTTTGTATTGGAGTGATTAACGAATAACTCCCAGACTATGTTGTTTGGCTAGAAGCGTGTATCATATTAAAAACATCACCACTAGATTTTCTCCTGGCATACAGTGAGTTGTTAATAAAGTTATTAAACCCCATAGCCAGTGTTGCCACTTTTTTTGTGATGAACCTGTGACTCTCTTCCCTCCCTGCCAATCATCATGCTTATCGGTGCATCACTGATTAGTACTTGTTTAATGCTGTGCTTTGTTTTACTGTGTTTTGGTAAGATGTTTATAATTCTGAATAATGTTTAGAGCTCAGTAATTAATATCTGTGTTGCCTACATCAATGATTGTACCTCTTCTTAAACATGGACCAGTTGACAAAGGTATCCCCTTTTTTCATTGGTTCTGGGAAATATGGAGTCTAGCCAGTCAGTGAGCTGCATAAAAAACAGGGCCATGCATGAACTTGTATGTGAGATGGATACTTTGAGTCAATGCTGCTTTTACCTTGGGTATAAAAAAATGTTAGTTTAACATTAACCTTTTATATTATTCTGTGATTACTTCTGAGGTTGATACTGATGGGTTGCACATTTTGTTAGACTCTGCAAGGGACATACCTCATTTTTTTTTTATGTAGTAATGGATGTTGCAAGATCACATGACAGTTGTTACATCTGCAACTGGAAAGTGTATCAGGTAATGTTAAGACCTTAGAGATGATTGTGAAATTGCTGTTATAACTTCTGCATCAGGCTGTGTCTGATCCCCAACTAATTAAACTCCCAGCATCAAATCCTGAAATACAGCTCAAACAGGTTAAAGGATTTATTGGTACTTTAACAGCAAGAGTTAACTGCATACAAGACCGACAGTACTGGTGACCATTTATCTAGTGTACAGGATCCACAGACTTCTCACAGCTTTTAAAAAATAAACTCAGTGACACACGAAAATAGGGCTAGAAGGTCAACATGACTAATTGCTATATTAGCAAAAGTAGAATGTGAAGTTTCCAGGCAGTGGATAACCCACAGATAGCACACATGCTGTATTGCATACCTGATCAGAAATGGCAGTTTTCTGAAACATTCTATTTTCAGATGTTTAAGCTGTGATAATTGCAAGAGGCTGTTAAGAAGAGAAATAGAAATATGTATTTCCAGTTTGATGACCGTGGAAGTCCACTGGGCTAAGCAGAGCCCATTTTCAGTTTAGGCCCTGGGGGAAAAAAGCTTGAAAAGCAGTTAACAGAATATGACATGTAAAGTATGGAATATACCGTATACAAAAGCTTAAATGTACAATTTAAAATACAAATGCAAAATCAGGGAGTATTGGTTTGAAAGAGACAGTGTAATTTAGGTGGGAAGGGAGCAGGAACAGTCCCAGTCTGAGGTAAGGTAAGAATGGAGGAGATATTCAAAATTAGAATGGTTGTGAGTACAGCAGAGGGAGGGGGCAGAGAATTCCATAGTTTAGCTAAGGAATGCGATATAAGTAATTGGCCAGGAGGGCAAAGGGGTTTATAGATTTTAAGGAAGCTTTGTTTTTCAGATCTAAGAGTATGACTTGGGAGGTAAGTTGTTAAGATAGATGAAATAGAGGGGCAGATGGAGGGTTGGAATATGAGTTTCTGAGCAGTGGTGAGTTGTATGAATTTCAGGTAATTAGGAAGCTCAAGCCAGTTTAGGGAGTTGAGGGAATGTCAGTGATGGGTGCAGTATTTGGACCCTGTAGCAAATTTACAGACTTTGTTATAGCAGGCTTGCAGTTTGTTTTTTTAGGCTAAGTTGAAGATGAGTAAGTAGAGGGGCACCATACATAAGAGAGGGGTGCAGGTAGGAGGAGACTGCAGTATATCTAGTAGAAGTGGTTAGATAGCAATTTTGTTTATACAGCAGACCTAGTTTTTGGTGGGGTTTTTTTATATTATTTTGGATGTGGATATCAAATTTTAAATGTTCATCAATGATGACTCTGAGTAGTTTGGTGTGAGGTACAATATTGATTAGTGTTGTTGCGGCTTTTTATTTTAAAGGAGCTTTTGTTTATGGTGAAATTTCTCGAAGGAGAGAATATCATGATTTTTGTTTTGCTACCATTGAGAGCGAGATGGTTGTTTAGCATCCAAGTTTCAGTGTTGGAGAAGGTTGTTTAGGTTTTTTGAAGGAGTTCGGAGGCAGAGTTTGCTGAACAAGATGACTGTGGAATGATCAGGACACTGTATCAGTGTAGCATTATCTATGGATTTGTGAAAGTTGTTAATGAAAATATTTTAAAGTAAGGGGCCGAGAATAGAGCCTTGGGGGATGCCGGAGGGATTGTTGAGAAAGGATAAAGTGGAAATTTTCCATTTAACAGCTTGTTGAGTATTAGGTAGATAGCTTGTAAACCAGGCTATGGCGGAAGGAGAGAAATTGAGGGAAGAAAGTTGAAATAAAAGTAGAGGATGTGAGACAGTGACAAAGGCTTTGGAGAGATCTAAGTAAAGGGTGGGTACACTTTTCCCAGAGTCATGAGCATGATTAATGGTGTCAAGGAAGGACAGAAGAGCAGTGGTAGTGCTGTGGCCAGGCCTGAAACCATGTTGTGTTGGGGTAAGAAGATGATTCTGTGTTAGGTATGGCAAGAGTTGGTGATGAATGCACTTTTCAAAGATTTTAGAAAGAGGTGCGAGAATAGCTATAGGAGAGAAGTTAGTAGTGTCTGTGTTATTGCCGACTTTGTGGAGAGGGGTGACAGCAGCTGTCTTCCAGAGTGAGGGGACACAGGCTTCTTGGACGGACCTGTTGATAAGAATGGAAATGGGGAGGGCAATGCTGTCAGCAGCCATCTTAAGGAAGGGGGAGGCAGATTATCAGGAGGGTAGGGGCAAGGCTTTAGTTTAAGGAGGAGTTTTTATACTGCTGGTGGGGATAGGCATACAACTGAAAGGGGGAGTGTTAAGAGGGAAGAGCAGTGGCTGGGGGACTATGAGAGGGAGAGAAGATGGGAAAGTTTGTGGTTAGTTTGGCTATGCAGTCAACAAAAAAGGTGTTGAAATTAGATGCAGTTTCATGGTCTGGGGAGTTTGGGTTATGGCATGGATTGTCTTTTCTACCAGGATTTAGAAGGGAGGAAATGCAATTCCAGAACTTTTTGGGGTTAGAGTTATGTTCTGATTGGAGTTTGGAGTAATAAGTCATGTGGTCTATAGTTATTAGTTTCTTCACTGAATTGCAGAGTTGTTTAAATTCGATTAGAGAGTTTAACTTATTATCTGAAGTAGTTAACTTCATTTTATCATCAACCTGTGGGTTTCAGATCCGATACGGATCCGAGCCGGCAGCTTCCCAAGCCAAAGATCCGAGCTCCAAGCTCCACCCCTTACCCATACTACACTGCAACCTCCTTCCAATCCCCAGATCTCATTTGCTGTGGCTTCGCCAAGACATGATCTCTGAGCTCCAGGCAGGTAGAGTGGGATTTTTGATCAAACTCTAGCTGTGCGCTTTGTAATAGTGTGTGAGCGAGTAGTTAGTTTTTTCTTTTCCCTTGTTCCCCCTCGGGTTTACCGTAAAAAAAAAAAAAAAAAAAAAAAAAAAAAAATTTAAAGTTGTAAACTTTTTCCCCTAGTGTACGCCTCCCCTTCCCACCCTTGGCTTGTGTGTGTGCATGTGCGTTTGGCTAGTTAGCCAAGATTAGTGTAGGGTGGCTATGTCAGAGTCTCAAAAGCCGATCTTTTCTAAATGCGCAATGTGTGGCCATAAGCTGTCGCTGGCCGATGGTCACACTCTGTGCGTAGTGTGTTTTAGGGGTTCCCACCTTACTTCGGGCTGCAAGATCTGTGCAGCCTTCAACCCTTGGGCCCTGCGGGATCACAGGGCCAAGTTGATTCTGGCTGGTCTTCTTCCAGCGGAACCAGCAGCTTCTTCTGCTTCCACTTCTTCAGCTACGGCTGTAGCTGTACAAGTTTCTGGCCCTCCTCCCCTGTCCGGGACTTCCACTCCCACTTCAAAACAGGGCGATAGAGAGGCCAGGAAGGAGAAGCACAAAGAGAGAGATAGAGAAAGAGAAAAAGAAAGAGACAGACAAGGAGAGGGGTCGCAAGAGACAGGCGGACTTGGATCCGTTGCCCCCCCCCCGCTAAAGTGGTCTCTACACCTGAAAAAGTTACTAGGCCGTCTTCCCCTCGGCTCCGTTCCAAAAGATTCTCCCCGGAGCCGGAGGAAGAGGCTCGGCCCGCTTTGAGGTCGTCCTCACATCGGCCCTCCTGGCTGGTGTCGTTGGCATTTTCCAGATCCATGAGGAGCCTCTCTGAAGCTGATATGGACCGGATGATGAGAAGGTTCTTGCAGACTCAATTGCAGATGGGAGTGTTGCTGGCTACCCCTCCTGCCAGAGCGGGGAGTTTAGCTCCGATGTTCACCCCAATAGCTCCTTTTCCAATCCATCCCCGTGTTTCAGAGTCCCTGGATCCGAGGAGCCCTGGAGTCAGGAGGTCAGCGCCGATGGTTCCTCCAGCCTCGATGCTGGCCATGCCCTCGAGTTTGTCAGATCCTATGTCGGATCTGAGCTCTCAGAGCTGAGATCTGAGTGTCAGATCTGAGGTGATGAGTGTGTTGTCAGCTCATTTGTGGTCTGGGCATACCATCTTTCTGGGTCCGGCTATTCCAGGCTCGGCTCTGATCCCCTTGTCGGATCCGAGGGGCATGGCTACTCGTTCCACCAGTTTCAGGGAAGCTGGTTTCCCTTTGACCTTTGACGTTGCGGAGAGGGTACTCTCAATAGGATCGAGACCCCTCACTCTTTCCTCGGGAGTCCACCCCTGCTCCCTCATAGTTGAGTATGTTTTCTGTCATCCAGTCCTCCCAGGGACAGCCTATGTCTGATATGCCCCAGACAGTTCCCCTCAAGGAATACGAACCTGTTTGTGAGCCCTCCCTGGAGAGTCCCCCCGAGGAGGTCCCTCACAAATGCCAGTGCAAGAGGAGGCACATGGACTTCCCCGAGTCCCTCACTGAGAATACCGACTTGGAGGAAGGGGAAGGCTCCCCCAGATCACCCCCCCAAAGATGTCTCCTTCGGAGACTTAATGGAAATTCTCCACCAGAGGGAAGGCTGGTCTGCCCAAAAGCCTTCCTTGGACAAGTTGGTATTTCTGGAGGCGTTCACAGGCCCATCTACCTCTTGGGTGTCCCTCCCCAGCTGATCCTGTGGTGGACCTCATTACCACCAGAGCTTGGAAGGAACTGGACACTGTAGAGCCAATACCAAAATGGCCAGATAAATTGTTGAGTCCTCCTACTGACAAGCCTGCCTGGAGTAAGGGTTCCCCAGTTGATGCCATGGTGTTGGCGGCAGCCACCAAAAAGGAACTGGCCCAGGTCCATCCTCCGGACAAGGAGTCTAGGGTGATGGATCATCTTGGAAAGTGGACATATGCTTCAGCTACCTTTGCCATAAGGGAGCTGAACTGTATGGCCCACATGATTAGACTTCAGTGCGACCTCGTGAAAGAGTATGCAGAGTCTCCCCCGGAGTCCATTTTGACCGAGGATAAACAGTTATTCTTGGCTCGTATGGCCACTCTTAAGTCAGTTACAAATACGTCCATGTGTTTACTCTATTATTCCACCATGGAAGCCGCTAGGGTGGCTGGGTCTGGTATTGCTTTGAGGCATCATGCCTGGCTCTGGCTTTGCGATTTTTTGGAACCTTTCAAGGCATCCTTCGCGAATGCCCCTTTTGATGGTTCGACCCTGTTTGGGAAGACCGTCCGAGACACACTAGTCTGAAGTGAGAAGGACAGGAAGATGCTGTCAGCTGTCGGGATCCACTTTTCCAACCCTCAAAGGTCCTTCTCCAGGAACCAGCGAGGGTAGAAGAAGTTGTGGTTCCAGAAGTCTCAGCATTCCCAGAACGCTCCGGATTTCTTTTCCCCTAGAGGCAGAAGTGACAAGGTGGACGCTGGCCCAGAGGCAGAGGGGGACTGAAGAATTTTGGGTTACGGGAACCATTTTTGTATCGATCTGAGTAGCTGCCCTGAGGGGTTGCCTGACTGATCCACTCTGGAGGCAGTCAAAGCACCTAGCTCAATGGGAGTCCATAACATCAGACCGTTGGGTGCTACGAATAATATCCAGAGGTTATTCCATTCCCTTCATAAACAGTCCCTTAACCACAAGTCACCTCCCGGATGTCCCACCTGCTCAAAGGGAGGCAGCAGCTTTGGAAATAGAAAAGCTGCTAGGCAAAAGAGCAATCCAGCTGGTTCCCCCAGACCAGTCTGGATCAGGCATCTATTCCAGGTTCTTTTTGGTGCCAAAAAAGACGGGGGACTTGAGGCCGATTCTCAACCTATCCACGATAAACCTGTCCATTGCCAAGGAGAAGATCCAGATGGTCACATTACAATCCATCCTGCCGTTCTTACAGGAAGAAGACTGGATGTGCTCAGTAGACCTCAAGGATGTGTACTACCATATCCTGATGGACAGGCGATCCAGGAGGTTCCTCCGCTTTCAGCTAGGAGCCAGTCACTACCAGTTCAGGGCCCTACCCTTTGGTCTCACCAGAGCCCCCAGGGTGTTTACCAAGATCATGGCAGTTGTAGCGGCCCACCTGAGGCTTCAGGGCATTCAGGTCTTCCCATACCTGGACGACTGCCTCCTCACCGCCCTCACCAGGCATCAACTTGTGCTAGTCAGAAATTCCTTTCTTCAGTTGTCAAATGTACTGGGCATTACAATAAACCTTACAAAGTCTTCTCTTCAGCCTGTTCAGATTCTGGACATCATAGGGGCAAGAATAGATTCTCTTCAGGCCAGGATATTTTTGACCCCAGACAGACTTCGGAACCTGACCCTTCATGTCTTGGCGCTTCTTCAGGCTCCTTCACCCCCAGCAGACTTAGTCCTGAGAGCCTTAGGGTCCATGGCAGCAGCTTTAAATCTGGTTCCTTGTGCATGTCTGCATATGAGAGTGTTGCAGTGGATGTTACAAGTGCAGTGGTCTCTGTTATACCAGCCCCTAGACTTCCCAATTCCTCTAAGCAAGGTATCCAAAGCTTCTCTCATGTGGTGGCTTCAATCCCAGGGTCTGCGAGAAGGACGCCCCTTTGTTACGCCTCCACCCCAAGCCATGGTGACCACAGATACCTCCCATCTAGGGTGGGGGGGCATTGCTCGGGCAGGACTGTTCAAGGCACGTGGACCTCAAACGAGACCGTTCTGCATATCAGTTTTCTTGAGATGAGAGCAGTCCTTTTAGCGTTGCAGGCCCTTCATGCTTCTCTTCCTCTGGGAACTATTGCGATTCAGTCAGACAATTTGTCAGTGGTATGGTATATCAACAAACGGGGGGACCAGGTCCTACCCACTTTGTCGAGAGGCAATGAGAGTGTGGGAATGGGCGATCTCCACCAACCATTTTCTGATAGCAGTGCACATCCCGGGTCGGTCCAACAATTTGGCGGACAAACTGAGCAGGACTATCCTTTTGCCTTAAGAGTGGTCTCTGAACCCTTATGTAGCAGAACAGATCTTCCTCAAGTGGGGTCAGCCTTGCTGCAATCTCTTTGCATTGCCGTCCAATGCAAAGTGCAGCGAGTTTTCGCTCTGATTCCCTCGTGGGGGTAGACCACCAGAGATGCTCTTGTCCATGCTTGGCCACCTGGTCTTCTTTATGCATACCCCCCACTTCCTCTCATGACAAAATTCTTACAGAAAGCTTGGTGGTTGGGGAGCAGGATTGTCCTCATAGCCCCATTCTGGCCTTATCAGATTTGGTTTCCCTGCCTACGGTCTCATCTAGTAGCTTCACCCTGGATATTGGATCCCATTCCGGATCTCATTCGTCATCCCTCGGGAATTCCTTCACCGAATCTGGACAGCCTCAAGCTTACAGCTTGGTTGCTCCAGTTCCATTAATTGCCAGGACTCCCCGTCTCTCTTCCCCCGTTAAGTCCATTCTGGTAGCAGCACACAAGTCCTCTACCAGGAAGGTGTACCATAGTAAATGGAAGAGTCTTTCCATTTGGGCTTCTCAGATAAATTTGGATCCCTTTACCATTCCTGTTCCAGCGGTGTTAGATTTTTTGTCTCAAATTTTCCAGCAGGTGGCCAGCTCTTCCACAGTGAAAGTCCAGCTGACGTCTATATCCCATTTCCATGTAAGAAAAAATTCAGGTTCTCTAGCTGCTGCCAGAATTTGTAAGACCTTTATCAAAGGTACTTTTTTACTGAGACCTCCTATTAAGCATCCTTCTCCTCCATGGGATTTGACCTTGGTTCTTCAGGCCTTGGTTGCGCCTCCATTCGAACCCGCAGCATCAGTTGATTTGAAATTCTTGTTGTGGAAGACAGCTTTCCTGGTGGCTGTCACTTCAGCCAGAAGAGTGTTGGAGCTTCAAGCCTTGTGTATGAAACCCCCGTACTTAGTTTTTCATAAGGATAGGGTGTCTCTCAGGACTAACCCTTCTTTCCTTTCTAAAGTTGCTTCGGAGTCAAACATTAATCAGTCTATTAATCTCCCAGTATTCTTCACTAACGTTCAGAATAAAGGGGAATATAAACTTCATTTGCTGGACGTTCACAGACAGTTACACTTTTACTTACATAGGTCTAAACCCTTCCGTAAGTCTGATCAGCTTTTTGTTTCCTTTGTTAAACCCTTTTTGGGGAAACCAGTTTCAAACGTGACTTTTGCTAGATGCTTCATCAGATGTAGTTTAACATATGGTTTAAACGAAAGTGCCAACCTGATTTTTTATTTTCAGCAAATAAAGGATTTTATGTGACAATTCAACCTTCTAGGTTTGTTCCTTAACCTAGCTTGCTGCCGGTGGAGTCTGTGAACTGCTTTTGTTTTGTTTCTGAGTTTACAGTGTTTTCTGCAGTCAAATTCTCATTTCCGAGCAAATGTAAACCCAAGTCTGTAGCTGTTCTTCCTGTTTTGCCTGCTCTAGAGAATGTCTTTCTCAGTGTTTGTTTGCCGGAAACCAACCTCCTATCCATAGGAAGTCTGTCAGGGTATACAGAGCACCTCAGACTCATAAATCTCATGTTTTTAACCTTAAAGTAGACCCTGGAATGATTTCCTAATCTAAAACTGCTTCTTCTAAACAATTTGTTTCTGCTAATCTGATTCCCCTATGATAGGATGGGAAGGCTTTTGACAAATTTTGGAAGAAAGTGTCTTCTGCTGCTACGTTAGCCTTCGTAAATTTAAATTGTCAAGCTCATATGTTAACGTTTTTACTTTAGTCTTCTGAGGACATGCAAAAGCTGGTGCTTAAGCTTATTCAATTTGTTTTTAGTATCGGTTGCTCTTGTAATTAAACTTGTTTTGCTGTGTTCTTGTAATGGTTCTGATGCTACTTCCAGAGTTGCTGTTTCTGGGTCAGCCATGAAAGGATTTGCTTGGCTTCATTTTCAAAATCCTTCTGGAGATGTTAAAACTGAAATGTTAAATTGTCCCTTGAACAAAGAAGCTCTGTTTGGTTCTTCTGCCCTGAGGTGCTTAAGGAGAGTGATGATTGGGAGGGGGGGGGCTTAGTTAGAGAGGCAATTCAAATCTTTTAACCTTCATTTTTTTAAGGCAGATAAAAAAGTCCCTTTGTCCTTAGCACCCTTTTTCAAAAATCAATTCAACAGCAAGATGTCTCCAAACAACATTTTAAAAAGCAATGGCTTGGAGGCTCCAAAAAGAAAGGGGACAGTCTTTCTAATTCAAGGACAGTTTCAGAGTGATTGTTGGCTTCTTCAGGCTACCCTCTTTCCTCTTCCTATCTTGGCACACACTGCTTCTTCCTTTGTGCCACCAGGCTATTTCAGACAAATGGGTTCTACTAGTAATGCAGCACAACTGCACTTGGTAATGGAAATACATCCTTTCTTTCCATGAAATTTCTGCTTGCTCAGGAAAACTAGGTTTCCCATTTTCCCCTAATTCTGTATCAAATGTTCTTGGAGGAAGTAGTAAAAACAGTGCCCAACTGCCATACCGGCAAAGGGTTTTATTTAATGACTTTTTGTACCGAGGAGAGCAAAATCTTGGAGGCCTGTGCTAGAGCTCTCCATTCTAAATATTGTTGACAAGGTTCCATAGTTCAAAATGTTATCTCTTCAGTCCCTTTTGCCTCTTACTCCTTTAATTAGACTTAAAGATGCCTGACATCACATTCCCATTGGCAAACAGTTCAGACATTTAAGTTTTTTTTTCCATGTGACTTACATTATCAGTTTTTGGTCTTACAGTTTGGACTTTCTTCTGCCCAAAAGGTATTAACAAAATGTCTGGCTCTAGTAAATGCTTATTACCGACTTTGAGGCATTCATATCATTCCAGACTCTTTTTTTTTTTAGTTGTCAAGAGTCTTTTGCAAGTATTCGGAGTCATGTACTCAGTCTGTTTTTTCCAAGTAAACTTCCATGACGTGGAATGAGAGAAGAGTTTTGTAATAGTTTTCCTGGGAAGACTGGTAGATTCTGCCCTGGAAAGAGCTTTTCTTTCTCCAGACAAATGTAAACAAATTTTAAAAGTTCTTCTTAAATTTTTCCAATGCAAGTAATACTTCTGCTAAGGAATTTCTCAGGATTCTGTGATACATGGCATCTATGATTCTCAGGTTCTCTTATACAGACTTTACATTAGAAAATTCAGTGGTACCTCAGGTCAGTCTTAAACTCAGCAACTTCACCCTTTATTGTTTTAGATCCCTGTTTTGGGGTTTGTAAGAAATGACATTCCAGGGTGGGTAGGCCAGATCTGTCACAATCTAGGTCTTCCATTCTCCCTTTTGACTTTTCTCTAGTCTGTCAAAGCAGATGCATTAGGTTCAGTATGGGTGTGGGGATTGGTTTCCAACTGTAAAAAGGGCAAGGTCTGTGGAATGATCATGACAGATAGAAGTTCATAATTGACAGATGATGACCGTAATAAATGCTTTGAAAGCTATAAATCATCTCTGATCTCCAGGATCTTTACCCACAATCACTGATAGCACCATAGTGATATGATACATAAACAAACAGGGGAGGTACCAGATCTAACTCTCATCACAGACTTCCTGCAATAGCCTATGAGATAACAACTCAACTCAGTGTGACTCTTCAGGCTTTATACATTCTGTGAGAGCAAAGCTTTGTAGCAGACAAGTTCATCAAGACCAAGACATACTTTCAGGCATGGAAACTTCATCTTGGGATCTTCCAAGAATTGATCCAACTGTGGGGAAAACCTCAAGTAGGTCTGTTTACCTCCTTTCAGAACGGGCAACTAAAGAAATTCTACTCCAGGATTCCTTGCAATCAGGCCCAGAACAAACATTCCTTCTCATTCACATGGACGAGAATGTTTTTATGTTTTTCAACTGTTATCTAGGGTTCTTCTAAAGATCCAGATAGATGGTGATAAGGTTTAGGTCCCTGGAGCATGAAGCTCGGCGGGATTGGGATTTCTTTAAGTGTAACATGTCCAACAGCTCTGGGTTTGACATAGCTTTGTATGTTTGGCAGAGATCTTCTCTGAGTAGGCGATATGCGACGGAGTAGAGCTGCAGTTTTTTGAGGTGGTCTGCGTATGGCATCTGTTTGAGGCCGATAATCCTTAGTGAGGTATTTCTGTGGCCTTTCCAATTGTTGTAGGTGTCTTGTGAGATACATGCCAAATGGGGCATTGTACTCTATAATGGGTCTGATGAGGGTTGAGTAGAGAGAAACAATGACCTCCTTTTTTCTAGAGGAGAACCCTTTTGTGATGAGGTGTGTTACATAGAAGAATTTCCTGACTACTGTGGTGATGTGGTTATCAAAGGAGAGACTACTGTCCACCTGTGTCCTGAGGTCTCATCACACTTTCAGTGTTTAGTGAGCTACCGCCTATGTGGTAGTTCATGGGTCCTGAGTTTTTCCCAAAGGGGATGACAATACATTTCTTGGCATTGAGCTTGAGGCCATGACTTTGACACCAAGCATCTGTCTCTGTGAGGCCCTTTTGTAGAATGCCTACATCATTATGTGATTATATTATGGCTCCCAGTTTGCAGTTATCTGCAAACTTTGTTAGCCAAAGACTTTCTGTGTTGGCCTGCACTTCAGACCAATAGATGCCGAACAGGAGCGGACCCAGGACCAAACCATGTGGTACTCCACTCATCACTGGTCTGAAGTCAGACTTGGAGGCAGCTACTTTTACTGTTTGGGTTCTGTCAGTGAGCCAGTTGGCCACCCATCTTGTGACATAGGGATTTATGCCCAGTATAATTCCAGAGTGGGGGATGGTATCGAAAGCCTTGGCAAGGTCAAGATAGGCTGTGTGCACTACCTTGCCCTTGTCTACGGCTCTGGTGACAGCTTCAAAGAAGTCACTCATGTTTAGTAGACATGATCTACCTTTAACAAACCCAAACTGAGTGGAGTCCAGGGTTTGGAGGTTATCTGTGTCTTTGTTTATTAGATCCAAGATGATACATTCCATGGCCTTGCAAATCAGGCTGGTCAGGCTAACGGAGCGGTAGTTTCCGGGGTCCGAGGTGGCACTCCCTTTATGAAGTGGGCTACCTGTCGCTGTGCACCATTCAGTAGGCACATAACCTGAGGTAAGGCTATGATTGAATATGGTACTTGGGTGGGATGCCAGTTCATTCTGTAGTTTGTGCAGTACGCAGCCTGGGATGTTGTCTGTTCCCATGGATGCTGTGTTCTTGGCTTTGGAGAGTGCAGTCTTTACTTGTTCATCCATGATTACAGGGGGCTTTGCATTCTTCCGGTATTAAGATGGGCCCTTTGGAGGGTGAGAGAGGGGGTAAAGTTAGCATATTAGCACTGAACCTGTCTGCCAGGATGTTGGCAGTATCAGTTGGTTCTTTATATTTAATGTCATTGAGTTGTAGCTCAGAGCAGATCTGAGTGTTGCCATTGAGATTCTTGACATAGCTGTAGAATGCTTTGTGGTTGTCTTTGGAATCAGTGGTGATTTTATTTTCATAACTGGCTTTGGAGTATTTTATGAGGGATCTCAGTTTCTTGCTGAGGTTAACCAGGGAGTTCCGCCAATCTTGGGATTTTACTTTTTTGCAACAGCTTCTTCCTTCTGTTGTAGAGTTTGTTTATGGAAGGGGACCACCAGATTGGCTTCCTTGTTTTGGAGGATAGCGTCTTGGTTCTGTTGGGGATGGCATGATCCATGCACTCGTGTATGTGCTTATACAGTGCATTTGTGTAAGATTCAGCAGTTGTACATCATTTTTCTGTCTGCATGGGTGTCGTGAAGTTTGCCACTTCTGTCTTAAGAAGCATGAAGTTAGCTTTGGAGTAGTTTTTGGCAGTGGTTTCCTTAATGGGTGGTGGGGGTGGATTATGGATGTCTAGGGTGATTAGCTTGTGGTCAGATCTGACCAGCGAGGAGTTGACCTCTGGCGTGGAACACCTGTTACCTATATTGTTAATGACCAGGTCCAGGATATTGCTGCCCCTGGTGGGAGTGTGGACAAGCTGATCCAAGGCACTGGAATTTATGAATTCCAGAAAACGCTGAGCGAATGAGTTGGTACATGAGTAGCTTTCCCCAGTTGATGGTCGGGTAGTTGAAATCCCCCATAATTAAGGTATTGGGTTGTACCTTAATATTTTCCAGTATCTTAAGAAATGAAGAGTGGGAATCCTGGGGCATGGTGGGGTATCTGTAACAAGCTACAACCTAGATTGCAGTCTTGCCCAGTGTTAGTTGCGCTTGGATAATTTCAAATGGTGGTGCTGCGGTAGCATTATCGCCTCACAGTAAGACGCTGTCCGGTTCTCAGCTAGAGTGTCTTCTGCGTGGAGACATGCGTGAATGGGCGTACCTTCGTTGAAGGTTGTGCATTAGGGCTGGTAACTCGGCACGTAAAAATCAACTACCAATCATTAGCGGACTGGAGTTCCGTTGTGGCGACCCCTAACAGGGAAAAGCCGAAAGACACAAACAATTATGTTGAGCAACTAGCCTGGAGGTGTGGATATCCTTAATGAATATGGACACACCTCCGCCTTTAGTGTTTCGGTCCAGGTTAGGTGTCCAAAAGGTGTGGTATGAATTATAGCCTGGTAATGCAGGGGTGCTCTCTAGAGCCTTGAACCAGGTCTCTGTTACTGCACAAATGTCGATGTTCTCCATTTTAAGGAGTGCCTCGAGTGAGTGCATTTTGAGGTTTAGACTTCTAGCATTGAGTAACATTACCTTCAGATTTTGCTTGCTTGTACCTGTTACAGTGGTGAATTTGTCATTTGAACCTTGCCTAAAAAGAGCACTATAGGGGTGGCAAGAGCCTTGGCCAATATCCAGAATCCCAGGGGCAACAATTGCAGGCCGTCTCTGGGAAAGCATCATGGTCTGTCGACCATGTCATACCAGGTAGACTGATACTGGATCCCCTTAGAATGACACCAGAAGCTTAGCCAATTGTTGAAGTCAATCATTTTGCCCTTGTCCAGTGGTATTATTCTGGATGATGGCAGGATGCTAGTCAGGGCAGGGTCATACCTGCCTGGGCTACAAAATCTGAGAGCTCCTCCAAGTCTCTTTTCATGTAGTCCAGGGAGGGTACGTCTCAGGTCATTTACACCAACATGGACAATGACAGAGTGATATTTGTACTTGTTTTGGAGCGACCTGAGTGCCTGCATTATGTGGCAGATCCTGGCAACTGACAGTAACTTTCTTCATGTTTAGACTTGTGAGTGGGACATCAGTGTGCCTGACTATAGAGTCACCTATGACTAGTGTGTTAGGTACGTTGTTTTGCCTTATGGGCTGAGGTTGAGTGGCACACTGATTTTGTGGGCTATGTGTCATTTGGTTAAGGTACTGTTGGGGGTGTGGTTGTCTGAGTTTCAGCTTGGAAGGTCTCTGTTGCATGGGCAGATTTTTATTGAGCGCCTCCGTGAATGTGGGTGTGTGCTTTGTGTTTCTATGTGTGGGTTTTGAAGGACTACATGTTGAGTGTAGTGTGGTGCAGGTGATATCCTTCTCCTCTTGACTGTCTAGTCCAGTCTTGGCTGGAGAGAGCTTGGCTTCCAGTTTGGCTATATAAGTGCATCTCTCACAGGTTGTAGTGTTGGGTGGTAGGAGGAGAGGGTTGTCAGTGTACATGAGGCAATTGCTACATTTCCCCAAGATGCCCAGATTCATCAGGTGGACAGGAGAAAACACCGGGAGCTTGACCCATGGACATGTCTGGATAGGTGCTTATTTAAGTACTAAGAACGTTTTTCCTGTTGACAAGTGAGGAAAGTTGAGTGCTGTAGTAATTTGTAGTTTATTTAGTGCTTACAGTGAGTTCTGAGCAAGTGCTGGGCAGAAGGAAAGAGTTTTGAGAGCTGAAACTAAAACAACTGGCTAGTTCTAGCTAAAACTAGCTAGTTTTAGTAGCATTCCCAAGAAGAGAAGCAGCTCGCGGCCTGTTTGGTGATCCACAGTCTTGCCCCAGATGATGCAAGGGTCTGTAGGCTTGTAGCCTTTTTCTGGTAGATGCCTCGAATAGCAACCAGACCAATCAGGTATGTTAAGCGCAGACACTCACTCTCCAACCAGAAAGAGTCTGGAATCAATGCACTCTGCTCCTACTCTCACCAGGATCAGAATATAGGCACATATTCTAAGCTGTCACCTATAAAGCAGTTATCAAGCTTCCTGGTGATCAGCAGTCTCCAGGAAATAATGTAACCGCACTCCTTCTGTCACCAGGAGAAAACAGAAGCACTAATCCTAAGATGACTATTGGAGGCAGAATGTGGGCTCATTGGGCATTGAATCCCACCTTTCTCTCTATCCTAGTTAAACAGTTTTTTAAAGGGGTTTTACATACTTGTCCACCTCGGAAACAGAGGGCACCTCATTTGGTTCTTAATTTTAAACTTGGTAAGCTTACTATATCTTCATTTGAACCAGCTCATCTGTCTGATTTACAGTTCTTAATGTGGAAACTGTTTTTTCGTATTGCTCTGACATCTTATAGGAGAGTATCCGAGCTGCAAGCTCTTATAATGAGTTGACTTTACTTTATTTTCCACAAGGACATGATTTCTTTCAGAGCTAATCCTTTTATGACTAAAGTCATCTCAGAGTTTACCTTGAGCTTGTCTGTTAATCTCATTGCCTTTTTTCCTGATCCAAAGAACAAGGGATAAAGGATTCTGCACTGTTGATATGTTCACTGGCACTTCAGAAACTATTTTGACAGAATTTGACCTTTCAGAAAATCTGACTGACTGTTCATCTCTGTAACGCCCGTACACTGGCCCAGTAATCAAGGAGCCTCAATCTTCACCACTGGCACCAGTGAGGGATGTACACAATGGGAGGATGACAAGTACACACATAATAAAGTGCAAGTTCCCTTAAGAGCACACAGAGAACACAGTCAAGTCTGAGGCTGGTTTCTCCAGATCCTCAATAAGATTCCCCACTGGCACAGCTATAGGGTTAAGATCTCAGCTGAGGGGTCAAGCCAAGACCTCCAGCACCCTCTCTGTCCAACCAGTACTTCATGTTCCTGCCCAAGTAGCTGATACACACACACTTTGGGATTTTATTTATATACAAACACATACACGTACCTGGAGAAGGCTGTCACAGGTTTACTAGCTGTGCCCCCTTTCTGCCCAGACTATAAGGTAATTTCCACTGCCACCAACCCCTACTTATCAGCTACTATAAGGCTCTTACAAAGGCTGTCCAATCCTACTGTGTAATGTTACTATTATCCAAAGGTTAGTCTGACCAAGACTTGAAAGGCTATTTAGGAGTGGCCTGTACAGTGTCACCAGATATATATGCAAGTACTCTCTTAAGAGCATAAATGTGTCTCACAAATATCAGCCACAAAGATAGGTTTAAATATATTTAATAAGAAGAAGACAATACTCAGAAAACAAACACAGTTACTTCAGAGTTCAAAATCACAGGAAATATTTTAAAACAACATTACAGGACAGTCTCAAATAAATACAGAAAACGTCTAAACTAATCTTTGTATATTCCTATCTATATCTAAAAGAGATGCTATGTCCTAAGTGTTACTTACAGCACAAGTGCAGATAATGATGATGAGTGGATGTTTTTGCTAGGTCCAAGACAAAATACAAAATGCACAGTCTCTGTCTCAGAGAGTTCTTAAATTAATATCAAATATTACTGCTGGGTTAGCTGGGATGACATCACTCTTTGTCACCTGACTTCAGTTCCCAGGCAAAACAGAAACTTAACAACATTTAACATCTGTGTGTGAGAAATACATCTCTCAGAACTGTGCAGCTGCTAGGAAGTCATAAAGCAATAAAACACTTTATATTTTAAACCTAGTAATTGTCTTTCAAGACAATACAGAAACTCTTAGCTCTAGACATTGTCTGCTTCTGCATTGAAACTAACTTTTATAGCACAATAGTAAAGCACTTAATTTCAACTTATTGTCTTGAAGTTTTATAAGTTAATCTTCTATGTCCCAGCAGGGTATGCTGTGGTTACTTTCATGAAGTTCAGTACATAACATACAGTTCTGTATAAATCTTATCAATATTCACAAATGACATAGAATTATTTACAAAATTCCAGATAGCTGGGCTGGCAATGTCACCATCTCCTATGAAGGTAAGAGGAAAGGGCAACACTACAGTGTCTAATCAAGCTGTCCAGATGGTTGTCTTGCCACTTCCAGGCAGGATTTTAGCTCTACCTACAAAGGCATTGGCGGCTTTCTGGAAAGTGGAAGACTCCATAACTATTCTAGAGACAGCAACTTGGCCCTCTGTACATACTTTCACAAAGCACCACAAACTGGATTCCTTTTCTGAGTCTAGAACAGGTTTTGCTAGGACTATTCTGCAAGTGCTCCCGAATTCTTGTTTTTTGGCCCCCTCCCTTTGTTCTTTCTCCTCTACATTATGATACTCTACCCATGTAGTTTACAGGTGGTGCAGCGGTTAACATTGTTGCCTCATGGCAAGAGGTTCTCTGGTTTGATTTTCTCATGGGGTGCCTTCTGTGTGAACTCTGCGTGTCCTCCCTGTGTGTTCATGTGGTTTTCCTCTGGGTGCTCCGGTTTCCTCCACATTTCAAAGACATGCATCTGGAGCATTTCTCCCAAGGCCTCCACTGAAAATAGGCTCTGTCCTCGTCAGACTTTCCTGGTCAACAAATGCTAAAATAAATAAATAAATAAAATAAAAATGTATCATAGATTACTGCAGTGGTGATCTTTGTATTAAACAATTAGGATAGTTGTGAAAGTAAACCTACCAGAACAGTATGTGTTCTAGTACATCAGTGTTACAGTAACCTTACCTGAACAGTACATGTTCTAGTGTTTCACTGTGACAGTAACCTTACCAGAACAGTACATGTTCTAGTACGTAACTGTTACAGTAACCTTACCAGAGCAGTACATCTTCTTGTACATCACTGTTACAGTACCCTTACCAGAACAGTACATGTTTAAGTACATCACTGTTACAGTAACCACCCTTTTGTCTACCCCCATTTTCTTGGTGGTGCTCTTTTAGTGTTGCTGGGATGGGTTGTTTCACTCTTTTGTGCATATAGTCTATGGCTGACTTTTTCCGAGCATACAATTTCAGTGATTTTGCCTCCTTCCTAAGCAAAAAAAAAAAAAATGCTCTGAAGCTTTTTGCTTTCCAGCTACCATTTTCATGGAGGTCTGCATGAGCTCCTGGCAGTTGGAGCTCGAGGAAGGTGACCAAATCTCTGATAGGCTGGCTGATGCAGGGGGTAAGACAGGTATAGCTTAGTGCAGTGCAGCAATGAAAAAAAAATAAAGCATTTTGATACAACTGACCAAACTATACCCACTGAAATGGAGTATAACTTGCTGTCTGTTTGGTTCAGATGCATTTTATTTATTTATTTAACATTTGTTTACTGGGAAAGTGTGACTTGGAACGAATACAATTTTCACCGGAGGCCTGGGGAGAAACGCTCCAGACACATATCTTTGTAACATGGGAGGAAACCGGAGTACCCAGAGAAAACTCACAGGAATGCAGGGAGGACATGCAGACTCCACACAGAAAGCACTCCAGCCAAAATTCAAACCAGAGAACCTCTTGCTGTGAGGTGACAACACTACCATTGCGGTGCCATTTTACAGAAAATAGTGTTTGGAGTTTTCTTTCAACTTTTACATAGTCATTATATTATTGGTCATTGTCATTTCTGCTTGCTTACAGTTCAGCTTAAAGATTTTTAAAGAAATGCAATTTTTTTGGTTATGAAATGCACTATATTTTGATTGTCCACAGCCTTGGTACTTTGGTTCAGTTTAAACTGCCTTGCGACTCTCAGTACAGTGCCAAGCAGATCCCTGGTACTCTTTGAGTATCCAGAGTTGGACTTGACATTCCTGGAATAGATCCACAAATGGGCTCTGGTACTCCTGGAATAGCTCCATAAATGGGTTACTGGTATTCCTGGAAGAGATCCACAGATGCTCTCCTGGTATTCCTGGAGTAGATCCATAGATGCTCTCCTGGTATTCCTGGAGTAGATCCACTGATGGGCTTCTGGCATTCCTCGAATAGATCCACAGGTGGGCTCTTGTCATTCCTGGAATAGATCCACAGGTGGGCTCTTGGCATTCCTGTAGTTGATCCACAGATGGGCTTTTTGTATTCCACAGATTCTTACAGTCAAGGTTTACTGGAGTCTCTTCTCTTGTCATAAAAAAATCCCTTCCTCTAGATGAAAAGGATGTCCCTGAAGTTATGGGCTACAAACCATCATTTTAACAAAAGCTCTTCCAAGTGGTTCACATTAGATTTCTTACAGGTTTTCACAGCTGTTTACACACCAGCAGTGTACTTCTTGTAATATGTGGTCTGTATGATACATGGCACTTTTTATAAATTAAATGGCCCCCACCTACAACACACACCCACCCATCTGTCTTTTATATGTAAATGTAAAGTTTGAGTGCTTTAGCAGTGTTGCTGTACATGTACTTTTACGGTGCTATACTGCTTGAGGTTGCTTATTCATATTTCACTGTCTTAATTCTCTTATAATAAGTCTAATAATTCTCTGTCTGTCATGCTGTCTCGTCACACCCAAAAATAAGATTTATAACCATGCAGGTGTGTGATTTAACATAAACAGACTGACATACGGAGCAGAGTTAACAGTTCACCGCTCCAGGCATCTGTCTTCCTAGCATGTGTTGTTGGAATAACCACAGCCGTTGTGTATTCTATTCACTGCTAAGATACTTGTTTTGGCACTGAAATGATTATTGTGCAGTAGTTTAGACTGATGCAAGTGGTTTCAGGACCTTTGTAATAAATGTGGGCAGTACAATTACACATTGCTCTTCTGTAACACAATGTTTGTACTGATTTGAGAAAGGAGACGAGTCTCTGTTTTTCTTGTCCACGTTTCTCACTATTTTTATTTTCTGTCACGGCATCTGGGTTCATGTCTTACGTTCCTTCTTGCTGTTCAAGCCTTTCTGGCTAGTTAGCTAATCAGTCTGAGCCATTCTAAAGATGCCTGTAGCTGTGCGTTCCAGGAAATCCTCCTACCTGGACACTGCAGTCAGTACATTCCATTAAAACAGCTCACCTTAGTGTGTGTGTGTGTGTGTGTGTGTGTGTGTGTGTGTGTGTGTGTGTGTGTGTGTGTGTGTGTGTGTGTGTGTTGAAAGGTGCAAGTCATTTTGGGTACTTTCTGAAGAAGCGTAAATTGCATCTGCTGACAATGTCCTTTTGTACAGGATCAGGATAAAACATACAAGAACTGCTGTGAAGTATGCTGTCTGAAATTAAATTCCTGGCTTTGTTAGGGAGCAGATACTTGTGAACTGCATAGTTTTACAGCATTGGGCTATTTCTTTTTTATATATTATGTTTGTATTGTTTAAGATTATAACTGTTTATATTTTTTGGACTATATGTTTACTTTGTTTTTATGTGCAGCAATGACTGTGTCATATTGATGAGAGATATTTTATTTACAAGTAGCATCTTTGCTTTTAATTCTCTATTTTGTTATTTAAACAACAGCAATTACTGTAGGAACTTTGTGATGAGGGCAGCAGTTTGTAAGCAGCAGCAGAGGAAGCTGGAGAAATCACTTTTCTTAGTTTTGTTGAAATTATTGTCTTGGACTTGTTTATCTGAAGGTTGCATTTTGGCTGGCTAGCAAGTGCTACTTTTATGCACAGGTATCTCAAAGTTCTCTTGTTATCCTCCACCCTGACCTGTACCTGAAATTCTTCACTAGAAAATTAAGTTTAACAGCTCAGCTGTCTTTAATGATGTGCATCTGTACAGCGGTCAGTGGCATCTGTACAGTGGTCAGTGGCAGTAGTTTGGCTGCTACAGTTAGTTAAATTTTAAAAGAAAAGCTACCCCTCCAATTACAGTGGCATGCCATTTTTTAATGTTGATGAAACTGCTCACACAAGTCTGGTAGTTTTATTAATAGTCTTAAAACACTAATAAAGTGTTCTTCAGATGCAAATTACACTAACACCTTTTATTTCACCCACTGTTGTTCTCTGTAGGATGGTAGATACTTTCCTGCCAAACTGCATGTGTGTGGCTCTGTAACAAAATGAATCCCAAATGTGTATTTGAAACGTGTGATCAGTACATGCAAATAAGTGAAAAGTGTAAGTAAAAGGGAAAACAATCCTCCCTGTCTGCCTACTGTCATTCAGAGCCTCATGCAGTGCCCATCCTTACAAGCTAATAATGATAGTTGGAATGTCTGCTTCCCCAGGAACAGTGACATATGTCTGCCCCACCCAGTAACAGTAGCACATCATGTCTGTCCCCCCACCCAGTAAGAGGGGCACATCATGTTTGCTCCCCCACCCAATAACAGGGACACATCATGTCTGCTTCCCCACCCAATAACAGGGACACATCATGTCTGCTCCCCCACCCAGTAACAGGGACACATCATGTCTGCTCCCCAACCCAGTAACAGGGACACATCATGTCTGCTGCCCCAACCAGTAACAGGGACACATCATGTCTGCTGCCCCACCCAGTAACAGGGACACATCATTTCTGCTTCCCCCAGTAACAGGGACACATCATCTGCTCCCCTGCAATAACAGGGACACAGCATGGTCTGTTCCCCCATCCAGTAACAGGGACACAGCATGTCTGTTCCCCCACCCAGTGACAGGGACATATCACATCTGCTTCCCCCAGTAACAGGAACACATCATCTGTTGCCCTGCAGTAACAGGGACATGGCATGTCTGCTGTTCCCACCCATTAACAGGAACACATCATGTATGCTTCCCCCATAACAGGGACACATCATGTCTGCCCCTCTCCCAGTAACAGAGACACATCATATATACTCCCCACAGTAACAGGGGCTGATCATGTGTGATTCCCCCCATAACAAGGACACATCATGTCTCCTCTCCCCCAGTAACGGGTTCCCATCATGTCTGCTCTCCCCATAACAGGGACACTTCATATGTGCTCCCCCATTAACAGGGACGCATCATGTGTGTTCACCCAGTAACTGTGATGCATCATAACTGCTCCCCCCCAGTAACTACTCCCCGTGGTAAAAGTGACATATATGTTCTCCCCCAGTAACAGTGACGCATCATTTCTCCTAAACCTGTGCCAGTGACATATCATGTCTGCTCCCCAATAAGAGTGACACATCGTTTACCCCACCCAGTAAGAGTGACACATCATGTTTGCTCCCACCCAATAAGAGTGACGCATCATGTTTGCTCCTACCCAGTAAGAGTGGCACATCATGTCTGCTCCTCCCAAGTAACTGTGACACATCATGTCTGCTGCCCCCCCACCCCGTATCAGTGACACATTATGCCTGTTGCCTTCCAGTAACAGGGACTCATCATTCCTGCTTCCCCCCCAGTAACTGTGACACATCATGTCTGCTGCCCCCCCTCCCCCCTTGTAGCATGTCTCCTCCCCCCGGTAACAGTGACATATCATGATGGCTTCCCCCAGTAACAGGGATACATCAGTGGCATCAGAATTCACATGTGCTTCTGGTTGGTCAGCTGAGATTTGTAATAAAGTGAAAGTTTCTTTCTCTGCATATTCAGAACAGAAGAATAGCACGTCCATTGCTAATAATCCTCTGTGCCCAACAACTGCAGTTTTCTACCCCCTGTTAGTATCTTTCACTGCAAACAAACACTGATTGCAGATATCCTGTTCTGCTCTATCATTATAGCTAGTGGCTGTAGCATAGTCCAGATACAGGCTTACTGCTTCTGGAACTGTTTGTAGTGGTTTGTTTTGTGCACTTTTTCCAGGCCATCTTGGATTGAAAGGGACCTATCTGCACTTTTGTGAGAGTATTGCGCTGATTAGGACCCGTCTGATAAAGGGAGGCCAGTCTAGGGCTTAGAATAAGCATCCTCCTTGGTCCTTTTGAATCTTTTTAAATTTTTTTTCAGGATTTTAGCTTCTGGTATTTAGGCCCTGCATTTGAGCAGGTTTCTGCTTGTTTGTACCAAGTTGAACTGAGGTTGACTACCAGCCACAGCTCTTAGCTGAGATACCCAATGACTAGAGGCTTCTGAGCTTCCAAAGAAACATAGGTTGCCTGTTTTTTATTTATTTTTTTGCTTATTTATACTATATACTGCACATTCACGGTGGTGGTGCTGCGGTAGCGTTGTCGCCTCACAGTAAGACGCTGTCCGGTTCGATTCTCAGTTAGAGCGTCTTCTGCGTGGAGACATGCGTGAATGGGCGTACCTTCGTTGAAGGTTGTGCGTCAGAGCTGGTAACTCGGTACGTAAAAATCAACTACCAATTATTAGCGGACTGGAGTTCCGCTGTGGCAACCCCTAAGCGGGAAAAGCCGAAAGACACAAACATACTATATACTGCACATTTTTATTGCCTGCCACCTACTTTTATACTGTACTTATTTACCATGTACTAAACTATACTGTTGTACTGCAGTTGTCTGCTTTATTGTGCCTGTTAAATTGAATTTTATTGCTGTTTTCACTGTTTACAAAGCTTTTTTTGTTAATTTCACTGTTGATGTATTTACTAGTATTTTTCACTGTTTTAAGCCATCTGTTCTGCTTGTTCTGGCTTCCCGCCAAGCAGTGTTTAAGTAACTGATCTGTTAACTGCTTACAACATTCTTTAGAGCCTCCTTGCTGATTTTCCGCTGTTTTAAATGTTTTTGTAGTGTCTCACTGCTATTTTCTGCTGTTTTAAACATTCTCTAGCGTTTCCCATTGAAACTAGGGTGGCTAGTAGGTGTAGCATAGTCCATTTACAAACTTGCTGCTCCTGGAATGGTTTGTAGTGGTTTGTTCTGATCACATTTTCCAGGCCGTCTTGAATTGGAAGGGGCCTATCTGCATTTTGTGAGAGAATCATGCTGATTGGGACCTGTCTGGTAATGGGAGGCCAGCCTAGGGCTTGGAATAAGCACCCTCATTGGTCCTTTTGAGTCTTTTCAAGTTTTTAACTTCTGGTATTTAGGCCCGGCATTTGAGCAGTATTCTGCTTGTTTGCATGTTGAGCAGCATCTCACACTGCCACGCAGTTGCATGCCAAGGCTGGAGAGTTAAATTCAACAAATTTTCCCTAGCATCCACTGAGCTCCTCTGTGATCAATTCTGAATAGCCACCCCTAGTGACAACAGTCTTCAACCTAGCATTATGGACAGTTGGACCACCTTGTTTCTCCTGCCAACCGTGTTGACTTGGGTCTCTTGAGGCAGTACAGCAACTGTCTCATGTACACAGACAACCCTCTGCTAGTAACACGCTGTAGTACAGAGTGAGAGAGATGTATTTACACCAAGAATGTAGAAGCCTGCTCTCTCTCACTCAAAACAGTAACATGGAGAAGGTTGTCAACTCACCCACCACTATGTATGCTCATAGTACCACTTCTCATACAAATTGTACGCATCAAACACGTAAATCCACATACTCGGAGGTTCTCTCGAAAAACTTACAGAAATACCAGAGACCTCCAAAGCATAAGACTTTTACAACTAACAGTCCCCACAGCACACACGACACATAGCAACACCAGTGTCTCACCCACTAAGCCAGTAAGGCGTAACACTAAAAAAAAAAAAAAAAAAAAAAAAAAAATGTTCTTGTCATTGGAGACTCAATAGTGAAACACACAGATGTCCGGCTGACCAGGTTGTACAAGGAGAAAGTCATGGTCAGTTGCCTGTCCAGTGCCAGGATTCGTAAGATTACGCATGCACTCAGATCTCTCAGCAACAAGTACCATTATGACTTTGTCATAGTTCATGTTGGTGTGAATGACCTGAGATGTACCTCACTGGACTATAATGAAGAGAGACATGGTTGATCTCTGAGTACGTGTCCCAGGTAGGTATGTCCCTAGCCTTCAACCGCATACTGCCCTCACCTAGAATGATGCCACAGTATAAACAAAAAGTGATTGATTTCAATAATTGGCTCAGTTTTTGGTGTCATTCAAAGGGGATCCAGTTTCTGTCGGCCTGGGAAGCTATGGTCTACAAACCTCACTGCTTTGCCAGAGACTGTTTTGACCTGGCACCTCTAGGTTTTAGCTGCTAGCAAAGGCTCTTGCCTCCCCCATAGTGCCTTTTTTAGGCAAGGTCTGGAAAACAACATTTACCAATGTAAAATTAACAAATCAGAACAAAATAAGTGTCATGCTGCTAAAAGCTAGGAGTTTAAACCACAAACTACAGTCCCTGGAAGCACTTCTATCACTAGAAGATGTAAATGTCTGTGCAGTCACAAAAACCTGGTTCAAGGCCTCAGAGTACCCCAGCCTTTCAGGGCTACAATGCCTTCCACACATTTAGACCACAAAATGAACATGTGAAAACCAAAGGAGGCAGTGTTTCAATCTTTATTAGAGAAATTCACCTTCTGTCTAGTTAGACTGGACAACTCCATGGAGTTACTCCAGGTCCAGGTAAGACCCCCATTCAAGTCATATTCAGTTATAGATCCTCCTCTGCTGGTTGATGTAGAGTCACCAACTTTGATAGTGTGTGTCTGGTTTGTGAGCCAGTTGGCAACCCATCTTACAATGCCCACGAAACCTACTTGACCAAACTGGAAACAATTCAAGTTTTATCAAACGCACTAGTTATGGGGGATTTCAGTTATCCCACAATCAACTGGCTCTAACTCACTAGCGCAAAAGTTCCTTGACTTTGTCAATTCAAATGCCCTGGAACAAATTGTCCATACCCTAACAAGGGGAACAAACATTCTGGATCTGGTCCTCCCTAACATGTCAAATAGATGCATTTCTGCAACTGTTTGGACTATTGTTAGTTAGAACTGACCACAAATCAGTCTCCTTCGAGCTGGCACTAACACCAGAACTCACAAAGGGTGAAATCTGACAAAAAAACTTCACCAAGGCAAACTATACCCTCCTAGGTGAAGGTATGAATGCATTCCAAGCCCCACCCCAAGCTGGAAGTGATAACTATGCAGACGCTTACACACTAAAGCCCTGTACGATCACTTGCATAAGTATATAAACTTGGCCTTACCAGAAAGAGTCAAAGCCAGAGCCCCAAGTAAAAACAAGCTGCCATGGTGGACATCCAGCATCAACGAACTTTACAATGAATGCAAAATGTTGCTGTCCAAGAAAACAAA
The DNA here is from genome assembly GCF_019279795.1 of Protopterus annectens. Classification (NCBI taxonomy): domain Eukaryota; kingdom Metazoa; phylum Chordata; order Ceratodontiformes; family Protopteridae; genus Protopterus; species Protopterus annectens. Next base: position 525,366,361 of record NC_056742.1, on the reverse strand, counting down.
GGCAAGACCACAACAATGGAAAAGCACCCTCCTCAGCCTCAACAGGCAACTAAGACAACTTGTCAAATCCTCCAAGGGCTCCTTTGAGAAACTTAGCTTGCACAGACATGGATAACCATAAAGCCTTTTACAGCTACGTATGTAACCTAAAGGGTAGGACCCAAGCATGTGCAGAACTAGTGGCCAACAGTATCACACACACTGACCCCACAGAGATAGCAAACTTGCTAGCGGATAGGTTGGTGAACATTTCACTCCCTTATCCCCTCCTAACTTGCAACAGACCTTCCCCCAAACTTCTCCCTCACCCTACATATCTGAAGAGCAGGTCTTCAAAGCCTTGTCCAAGGGAAAAAAACACAGCCTCTATGGGACCAGTTGACATCTCAAGCTGTCTTCTAAACAGGCCAGAACATGAACTAGCATCACCACTAAGTGCCCTCTTCAGTCATAGCCTAACCACAGGGTTTGCCCTCTTCAGTCATAGCCTAACCACAGGGTTTGTTCCTGCAGAATGGAGAACAGCATCAGTTATTCCACTCGACAAAGGTGGTCTAACAACAGACCCAGGGAATTACAGACCCTTAATCCTGACAAGCGCCATCTGTAAGGCCATGGGATGTATCATTATGGGACCTCATAAATAAAAACATAGGTGATGTTCAGATCATGGAGCCTACCCAATTCGGCTTCATGAGAGGCAGAGCCTGCTTGCTAAATATGGTGGATTTCTTTGAAAATGTGACCAAGGCAAATCTGTGCACACAGCATACCTCGACTTGGCAAAGGCTTTTGACACAACCCCAGATTAAGGCATTACCATTAAACTTGACAAACTGAATGTAAACCCCTTTGTTGTAAGATAGGTTGCCAACTAGCTCACAAACCAGACACACTATTGAAGTGGGTGACTCAGCATCAACCAGCTGACCTGTTACCAGTGGGGTGCCACAGGGGTCAGTGCTGGGCCCACCTACTGTTTGGTGTATACTTCCTAGAAGTTCAGGTCAAAACTAAGGGGTTGTGGTTGACCATGTTTCCAGACAATTGCGAACTAGGTGCAATCACTGAATCCCCAAATGATGTCAGTATACTCCAGGAGGGTCTCACACAGACCACTGACTGGTGTATTAGTCACGGTCTCAAACTGAATGCAGAGAAATGCATCATCATTTCCTTTGGCACAAACAATGTCCCTTCACACTATCAAATCAATAACAGTACCCTAAGTACCCATGAAGTGGTAAGGGACCTAGGATCACAGGTTGATCGCGACCTTAACTTCAACCACAGTGTGTCCTGTGTAGAAAGCTTTTCGTACTACAATAGACATTTGATTAGTAAAGACATCACCTCAAGAGCAAAAGAAGTTGTAATCCCCCTATACTCTGCACTTATCTAGCCCATAATCGAGTATAATTCCCCATTGGGCAGGTACCGTACTATCTAGCCCATAATCGAGTATAATTCCCCATTGGGCATGTACCGTACTAAGGACCTGCATCAATTAGAGAGTCTTCAGAGATTTCTAACAAAGATCAAGGGACTCCAGCATATGCCTTATATGGACCGACTAAAGTTCCTGTCACTATACTCCATATCATATAGACTTCTTAGGGGAGATTTATGGCTTGCTTACAGAGCAATCCAAGACCCAAACCTAATGAACCTGCTGCATATTTATAAATCAAATGGGGCTAGGGTTTACCCATTCCAGGGACTTAAATATGGCCTGTGACTTAAGTAGGATATGCTGGAGGGACAGATTTATCTCCCATCAACTGCCACATCTTTGGAACAGTCTACCAGTTCATGTGAAACAGAGCACCTCTATGACATTGTTCAAGAGGAATCTGGATGAGTGGATGGGGCACCATAAATTCTTAATGGGGATAGAACCCACAACTCTCCTGGACATGGCAGTCATCACTAAATGCAGTCTTGGGTGTTGACTATCATTTCCGTGGTATTACATTGGAATGAAACCTCTAGGCTTAAAGTGACCTTCGGGTCGATAGCCTAGTAATCTGCTATGATCCTATGATCCTATTATATTAGGGAGAGATGAACAATATAATGTTTTTCACCAAACCATAGCCAAGTTCCAAAATCAAGTGAAACTATGTTTTTATGCTACTAAATAAAGAAAATGGAACGTCATAGGTTTTAACCCATTCTCTGAACTCTTGCACCACATACACCACACTCTGCACCCCCCAATCCCAGACTTCCAGTTTAAAATCCTTCCATATATTTTTTTCTACAATAGTGCCTGTTAACTCCTTTCCAGTCAGTTGTTTACAAAGGACATTATATTTTTCTCTATTTTTTTGAGACTGTGAACAAAAGGCATCTTTTCTGAAACTTTTGAGTGTAAGTTTTCATTGCAAGGATCTATGGGTCCCAACCTCATGAACTGTGCCAGTGTTGAAGAAAAATGCTATTTCAAAGAGGAACTGCAAAAGTAACTCTTTTTTATTTTAAGAGTAGAACCGTGAAGTGATGACTCAGACTTCTTGATTTCCCCTGCTAATGTTAGTGTTTTGAAAGTTTTTGCTTCAAAGTATTAACTGCCAGAGTTGTGATTGTGAGATGCTGCATTTAATTTGGTGAAGCGTTCTTTCCTGATTATTGGTTGCGCACACATCATTGTACACAATGGTTATGATGACATGAAGTTGCACAATGGCACTTCAAATTTTAAGACCTAGACTGTTGTATAGGATTAGCATTCTAAACGTGGCTTCCCTAAATGTTACTGTTGTATAGGATTAGCATTCTAAACGTGGCTTCCCTAAATGTTACTGTTGTATAGGATTAGCATTCTAAACGTGGCTTCCCTAAATGTTACTGTTGTATAGGATTAACATTCTAAACGTGGCTTCCCTAAATGTTACTGTTGTATAGGATTAGCATTCTAAACGTGGCTTCCCTAAATGTTACTGTTGTATAGGATTAGCATTCTAAACGTGGCTTCCCTAAATGTTACTGTTGTATAGGATTAGCATTCTAAACGTGGCTTCCTAAATGTTACTGTTGTATAGGATTAGCATTCTAAACGTGGCTTCCCTAAATGTTACTGTTGTATAGGATTAGCATTCTAAACGTGGCTTCCCTAAATGTTACTGTTGTATAGGATTAGCATTCTAAACGTGGCTTCCCTAAATGTTACTGTTGTATAGGATTAGCATTCTAAACGTTGCTTCCCTAAATGTTACTAAAGTTATGGGACTGCTTTAATTTGGTGAACATTTCCTTTTAACATTGTTAAACTTTGGCATTTCTGTGCCAGATTTGTAAAACTTTACATACCATGAGGGAGAGCATTTCCATTGGGAAAGTCAGAATCCAAGGAAAGGCTCAAGGATTTCCTTTTATTGCCTCAGCACAGGCCCCTGGCTCTTCTGCCTGTGCTAGATATTGTGGATGGTGTGTTCTCTGAATCCAGCTCATCTCCTGATTCTTTGCCCCCTGCACCAGCCAAGCCAGATAGGTACTATAGAGTCCCTGACTCTCACAAGTTTCTTTATAAAAACCCTTCTGCTGATCCAAAAACTATTTCCCCGGGTCCAAAAGGGGTTAAGGCTTCCATTGCAAAAAAATCCAGTACCCTCTGAGAGATTCCAGAGCTTTGGATGGATGGGGGAAGAAAGTTTACACTTCTGCAACTTTAGCAATAAGGGCTTTAAATTGCCAGTTTCACATGCTTAAGTACCAACAATATTTAATGGCTCAGTTAAAACAGAAAATGCTTGCAAGTTCAGAAGCTCGTGACTGTAAAGAAATGCAGAATTTATTGCATGCAGTTGAACAGGTGGGAAAACATACTCTGCAATGTGGTTTTGATTCTTTAGAGACCTCTTGTAGAGCCACAGTTACAGGTTCTGTGATTCGAAGACATGCTTGGTTAAAAGAACAGAGTTTACCTGATCATGTTAAGGTAAAATTATTGGATGCTCCTTTACAGCATGATACCTTGTTTGGTGTTAAGGCAGAAGAGGTGTTAAAGAAAATGGAGGATAAAGCTAAATCTATGCAAACAGTCGAGGATTTCTTACAGGTACAGCTACCTCGATTTAGCAGAAATTGGCCAACAAAGAATTGGTCCTTTCCAGTGTCAGACAGGCCACAGAGAGGCAGATACAGATGCCCAAGAGGCAGATCTCAACCCCAAGGCTCCAATAGACAACAACAGTGGGGCACCTCAACCTCAAAAGGAGATGAGGACAAGTCTCAACCTTACAGGAAACAGTCCCAATGACTTCCCCCTTCCTACACCAAGCACTTCCCTTTTGGCAGCCCCCTTAGGGGGAAAACTAGCACTTTTTTTTATCAAAACTGGCAAGCAATCACCCAAGACAAATGGGTTCTGAATATTGTGTCTCAAGGTTACAGGTTCCACTTTCATACTTTACCAAGGCTAAAAGGAATGCCAGACCTGCCACAGAATCAATGGGCAGAGGCACAAAACCAAATTTCAGCCCTCATGGACATGAGAGCCGTACAAGAAGTACCACAACAGGAACAAGGACAAGGATTTTACTCAAGACTCTTCCTGGTCCCCAGAAAGGACAAGGCCTGGAGGCCCATACTAGACCTTTCAATTCTAAATACTTACCTGGATATTCCGAAATTCAAAATGTTGAAATTACAGCAGATTCTACCCATGCTGGGCAAGAAGGCTTGGCTTGTTACTCTGGACCTCAAAGAGGCATACCTGCATGTCCCTATCAGACAAAATTGCAGAAGATACCTCTGATTCAAAGCTGGAACAATGCACTACCAATTCTCTGCACTGCCCTTTGGCTTATCTCCTGCGCCCAGGGTCTTTACAAAGTGCCTGGCACCAGTAATTGCATTTTGCAGACAAAAAGGAATTCAAATATATCCATACCTGGACGACTGCCTCATTCAAGCAGAGACAAAGGACATTCTTCTACAGCATCTGGCATTTGTAAAAAGGTTGCTAATTTCTCTAGGGTACACAGTAAATGAAAAGAAGTCAAAACTAGTACCCTCACAACAGATTATATTCCTAGGTGCCAGCTTAAATACAACGGCCCAGATGGCTTATCTCACGCCAGACAAACAAATTCAGCCAACTCAATATTTTCAATTACTGGCAAAAAAGTCCCATCTCCCTGCAAGAAAAATACTGCAGGCCCTGGGATAAAGGGCATCCTGTATACTACTAATACCGTATGCCAGACTGCATATGAGGAAATTACAATGGTACCTAAAAAGTGTTTGGACTCAACACTCACACAGTTTAGAAGCAGTAATACCAATGATTCCCTGCCTACAACAGGAGTTTTGATGGTGGGCACAGGCATGTCACCTAAACAAGGGTCAGCCTTTTACCCTACCTACAGCCAGGCAGACTCTAACAACAGATGCTTCGGATTACGCCTGGAGAGCACACATGGCAGGAAAATGCATTCAGGGCAAGTGGACCACAGACCAGATGCATCTTCACATCAATCAAAAAGAGATGTTGGCTGTTCAAAATGTCCTAACAGCTTTCAAGGACCTTCTACATCCAGGACAATTATTATTAAAGACAGACAACACCGCAGTAATGTGGTACATAAACAAGCAAGGGGGCACTCATTCTTGTCCCCTATGCAGGCAAGCCATGACCTTGTGGAACACAGCTCTAACGTATCAAGTGCATCTGCAAGCACAATTCCTGCCAGGAAAGAAAAATACTCTGGCAGACGATCTAAGCAGAAATATCATGGACCCTCACGAATGGAAATTGAATCCACAAATCTTCAGCATGGTAATGCAAAAATGGGGATGCCCAGACATAGATCTTTTTGCCTCCCCACTGAATTGCCAACTACAAAAATTCTGCACGAGGACTTATCACACTCAAGCATGGAAAGTGGATGCTCTCTTGTTCAGCTGGAAAAGCCTAAAAGTTTATGCCTTCCCACCACTGCCTCTCCTTTCAAAGGTACTCCTAAAAGCCAGACAAGGAAAAAAACAGATGATCCTGATTGCTCCAGACTGGCCATGCCAGCACTGGTATCCAATCTTAAAGAACTTAGCTCAAGGCCCACCATAGATTTTTCCTCAAATTCCACACCACCTGACTCAACAAAACAATCAGATCCTGTATGGTCAGCTCAAAACCCTAAACCTGGCTGCATGGCAGATTAATCAAACAGGCAACACCTCTCTCTAAAGCTGTTATGGATGTCATTTTGGAGGCCAGGAGGCCTAGCACCAGGAAAGCTTACTCAGAAAAATGGAAGAGATTCTGCGCCTGGAACCAGGCTCAAAGCCTTGACCCTCTTGTCCCAAACATTCCTGAGATTTTACAATACTTAACTGAGATGCTGGACAAAGGCCTATCGTTCTCATCAATTAAGATCCACGCCGCTGCCATTTCAGCATATTACAACACGGATCCTCCTTTATTCTCTCATCCCTTGCTAAAGCAGTACCTCAGAGGGGCTAAAAACATAAGACCAACCTGGAGAGCACCAACACCAACTTGAGACCTCATCTTCGTTTTGGAAAAACTGACCCTGCCACCTTTTGAGCCAGCCAATACAGATGATCTAAAATTTTTATCATGGAAAACAGCTCTGCTCCTGGCAGTAACTTCAGCATGAAGAGTCTCAGAGCTACAGGCATTAATGGCAGTGGAACCTTTTATAATTTTCCATCAGGACAGGGTTTCTTTACGGACAAACCCTACCTTTATGCCAAAGGTGGTAGCTAGTGTGGCTCTTAACCAAACCATCCATTTGCCAACTTTTTATCCAAACCCCCAGAATAAAGGGGAGAAACTTCTGCACTCTTTGGACATACACAGGCAGCTATGCTTCTACTTGGACAAAACAAAAGCTTTCAGGAAAACTGAGCAACTGTTTGTAGCATATGCTGCAGGATCACAGGGCAAGGCTATCTCAAAGCAGACTATATCCAAATGGATAGGACACTGTATTCGTTACTGCTACACACAGCATGGAAAATCAATCCCTAATAACATTAGGTCACATTCCACCAGGGCCACAGCCACTTCAACAGCCTTTCTCGGAGGAGCACCTACCAAGGAAATTTTGCAGGCTGCTACTTGGAGTTCAGTGCACACCTTTGCCAAGCATTACCACTTGCCTCTTTACTCTAAATCCAGAGCAGGATTTGCCACTGCAGTTCTGCAGGCCCTCATAGCCAATCCTAACTCTTTATAGACCAGCCACCCAACCTTAGCTTTGGGATTCTACCCAAGTCTGATGACTGCAGCAGTGTAACATGATGAACATAGTACAGTTTTGTACCTACCATAAATGTAGATGTTAAGAGTGTTCACACTGCTGCAGTCCAGGTTACCCTCCCTCCATCCCCTCTGAACTAGCTGGACTTATCTACACCTTTCCATCCTATACAACCTTTTGTGGTGTATTTGTTTGTAACTGAAGGTATTGTTTTTATTTTATATGTATATTTTTTATTAGCAATATGTATTGCCTACCTACTTGGGGGCACCTGACATCTGGGGCAAGAAAAACTGAAGAAAACGGTGTCGGATGCATCTTGTATACCCCTGGCGCACTGACGTCCGGGAAGAAGCGACAGCAACTGACGCCGGACCAAGACTTTGGAACTCTGGCCGACTACGGGACCGCCTGATGGCAGGATAACCAAGTGTGATGACTGCAGCAGTGTGAACACTCGAACATCTACATTTATGGTAGGTACAAAACTGTACTTTGTTTTTTCCTTGAAGATGCACTTTAGTGTGAAACTAGCTGAGAGACAGTGTGTTAACTTTACATATTAATGGCTTCATTAATATTCATGCTGATTTTTTTTTTTTTTTTGCTTTTTTCCAAGTCTATCTGTACTATGGAGATGTAAAGAAGCTGTTTTGAAGTTGATCATTGCAGTTTCAGTTTTGTTGGTTTTCTTCAGCCACTCAAAGTCCTGTTATTTGACTGGCTACTCTAAATGTTCTGTCCATATTGCCGTTGTTCTTGTGCCTGCTGCCTGAGATATACAACCTTTACACTTGATCACTATATCAAATGGTGATTAGCTACATAAACGTCTGAACAGAAGTTTGTCATTTGAAGCTGTAGTGTTCCCATTACCACTCTGTTGGCAGATATTTTGTTTTTAACCCCATCCCATCATTTTCCACATATAGCTGTCTCATTTATTCATGAATGGTGAGAACTGGAAAGGTGCATGGAACAATTTTTTTTAATTTATGCAAGAGAATGTGATCATGGGTATTACAGAGCAGCCCTGTTTCCAGTATGGAAATCAGTCAATGATGCTTTTTGTTCCTCCCAGCACATTCCAATACATGGACCCTCTGAGCATTTGGCCACTTGTGCTATTATTTGGAACGCGCTTAGCCATGGAATCCACACCACAGCCTGTATTAGAGGATGTCCTAGTGGTGGTAAAAATCTGCACCCTCTACCTGATGAATAACAGCTGTCTGAAACTGTGTCTGTCTGCGCTATGGCTTCACCACTGACTGTCCTCACTTCTGTGTCATGGTCAGGGCGGCATCTGTCTGCATGATGGAGCCTGGCTCACTGAAAGATATCAGAGGTCAAGCACAAAGATTGATGGACAAAAATAATTTGCATGCCGTAACACTAAGCATTTTAACTGGTGCATATGATTGAAATTTGGTGTTTCATTCAGATTCATACATTGCAGTGATTGTGAGAAAGAAGTAATGTGAAATGAGAGAATCAGTGTGAGGCATTCAGAAGTATATTAAATCAGGCATAAAGCCACAGTAGTTTCTTGTTCATAGTTTAAAAAAAAAAAAAAGAAATCCAGGCACTACAGTGATTTTTGTAAAATGCACATATGGTTAATTGTATGTCACATTGGCTCATCCCAGAATAGATTATCTTGCATTTTAAAGAGTAGCAGTTGAACTTTGGGATTAAATTTGCTTGTAGCCCTATGGGATGCCTCCGTGTGTGTGGTGTAACATTGATGCAGGTACAAAACATCATTTGTTGGTTGTGTGTGTGTGTGTGTGTGTGTGTATCATTTTGTGAAAATTAAGCAGTTTGGCTATATTCTTTTTACATTTAATAACATTCTTCATTCAGATTTCCCAGAATGGCTTTTCCTACTTCATTTAAAAGCAAATGACTATAAAAGACTAGGTGTCCTCTACAAAGCATCTCCCTACATTACCTTGTAATCTAGGAAGTTAACTGGCCTCTCTTGTCTATTGTTAACTCTCTCTCCTACACTTCTCCTCTACTAACAAATACCAACTCCTCCATTTTAACAAAACTAAAACAATGTTCTAATAAACTAAACCCACGTTCCACATAAAATCCGTCATTCCCTAGCACTCAGTCATTTAAACTGGTTAGAATTCCACAGCTATCAAAAGTTCAGTCGTCTTAAAGCGGCCCCAAGTATCATTACCCGAACAAACGTCCAGCTCTGAAAACAGTCATGCTGTAGTAGTCCCTATCTAGATATCTCACTTCAAAGGACGTACATCTTGCCCAAGTTGGCAGTCCAAACAGTAAACATGGTGAAGCAATGTATTACTCGGATGCATGCAAATGTTGGAAAGCTCTCCCAGAAGACCTAAGATAAGTCATGAATCCAAAATAGTTCCAAGCAAGATGGTGGACACGCGTCTCGGACTGAAGGCAATGCTGCTGCCACTTTTCTCCTGATTAAATGTTGCTACAGCTGTTTGTCTGTCTTCTGTCTGTAGTTCCCTTTCCATCTCCGTGCATAATCTAAGCTTCTGGCCTTTCATCTGAAAACCCAGTAGCTTATTGCTACAGTATAACTGAAATGTCACTTTGTAAAAAAATAATGAGTTCTAGGATCTGTCTCTCTCTCTCTCTCTCTCTCTCTCTCTCTTCTGTTTTTTAATGTGATCACCAGCATTGCTGTTTTGCCTTGTATTGTGTTATATTGTGACACCTTGTAGGATTTGTTAACTAGCAGGAGCATAGTTTGCAATCTAAGAGGTGGGTTCAAAGACTTGTTTTGAAGTATTTTGGATTTATGATTTGTCTTTTGTCTTGTGAGAGAGATTTCCATTCAAAAGGGGTGATGAGGCCTGTCACGACCCAGTTGGACTTTCCCAGTAAACGAATGCTAATAAATTGTTAGCCACTAGTGTTGTAGTTAACTTTTTAATGGACTCACTTGTTTTGTTTTACTTTATGTTCAGCTGTGTAAAATATAAACTAAATATTGAGTGATGACAACTAGTCGACATTTTTGTTAGTTGTACTTTTTTACATTTGAAATGGAAAAAGTGGAATTGAACATTGTTTAGTTGTGCATTTATAGTCTTTCTGCTTCCTCATTGCTTATTATTACTTTGGAACAAATTAATATTTTAGAAATAATTTCACAAGGTATGCATTTTAGCAGAACACATCTTGGATTGTTTTGGGGGTGCTTATGCTTCTTTGTATCCGTGCTACTTTATCGTTCGAGAATGATACAATAACTGGGCCTGTCC
>NC_056742.1:525263372-525350872 GCF_019279795.1 Protopterus annectens | reverse complement strand
CACACACACACACACACACACACACACACGTGGCCTGTTATCATTTACTGATAGTGACCAAATCAAGATTGAAAAATGCTGTCTTATTAGAAAGCCATTCAACTCAGTGTCTTACTCCAGGCTTACCCGAAACCATGTAACACCATGAAATTAGCAATACTATGATTCACTGGTTTCTGCATATCTTCACAGTCCTAACATGTGACTGCCCCTTAAGTTCATCTTCACCCCCCCCCCCCCGATAGCTGTACCTGCTGGGGCTTTGGCTCAATTTCAGTTTTCAGCCCTCTGCTTTTATTAATAACATAATTAATATAGTAAATACAAGTGACTATCTGCTGTAGGTAAATTACTTACCTGATCTTCTTATCAAAGTATTATGATCTCTTTAAAGATGTTTCCTTAAATCTGTCTCCGTTTCTTGACTGTTTGAACTCCTTATGTCTGGTAACTACTCTAAAACAGAATTCATATTATTAACCACTTAAAAAAAACATAACAGTGAGCTATTCTTCTGTTAAGTTGTTCCCTCACCTGGAACCTGCATTGAGAAGGACACAGCTATTCAAATATCTCTGATGCCGGATTCATCCATGATCCTTCTGCAGATTTCAAGGTTGAATAAAAACTTTAGCCAGCTAATGTTAGAGTTGGTACAAAAATGCTTAAAAGTGGTTGGTTAAATCCACTTCTGCTCTTGTCCTAATTATTTCTTACTAATAATGTATTACATCATCAGATTATGCCTTACTAATGTATTACATCATCAGACATCCTTAAGTTGTGGACTGTTGTCCTCTCTGGGGCTCTCCCAAAATGACCATGGATTATGGACTGTTATATCTCGGCCACCATCCACTGCTTAAAATGAACCTTAATCCCAGATGCTATTCAGAAGCCTTATGTATGTGTGCAGCAGTGCAGTCGTCACTAACAAACTCTCCAACACTGATTGCCTTCTACATCCTAAGCTTTCTCTGTTTCACTTCTGAAACTCCCATTACACAAACTATCGCCACCAAACCTACCTTTATCCACCAAATCACCTTCTTAAATATTACTTGATTTTGAGTAGAAGTCTGCACAGTCTTTTACTGTGTTTAATAATGCTAGAACCTTACCCATCTGGTGCATTCCTTCAGTGTTATTTAAGAAACGTACTCCGACTAATATGCACTTCTTCACAGACCACCTCACTCCAGGAGCTCATTCAAATCTACATCTTTTACTAATAAGTGTAACTGCTGTTAACTTAGAAACACACATTTGTGACTGTGCAGTATTTTTGTACCTTTTTAAAGGTATAATTCCACTGCATTTTCAGCAGATGTTGTTGTCTTTTGGCTTTTTTCCGGTTAGGGGTCGCCACAGCGGAACTCTGGTCTGCTAATGATTGGCAGTAGATTTTGATGAACGCCGAGGTTCCAGCTCGACATTCAACCTTCAACGAAGGCACACCCATTTATGCATGTCTTTCGAATGCCCACCCAACCATGGGGAGGACATGCAGACTACACACAGAAGGCACTCCCCGCACTCCAGCCGAGAATCGAACGGGAGAACCTCTTGCTGTGAGGCAACAGCTCTACCGCTGCACCACTGCGGAAGTACTGCATTTTCAGCAGATAATGTCTGATATTCGTTTCAAATGCATTCTGTTACTTGTTTACATTGTTTGTAGCTGTGTAGTGATCCATTCTGCCTGTCTGTCAAAAATACATGCCTCTTGCAATGCGCTTTTGAATGTGATGAGATGTGCTGTCCCTCTGCTTTTCAGAATGCGTTGTGCCAGGTTAACGGCGTTGCATGCAGGTAAACAATAGTCATTCACTTAAAAGAACTGAATAATAACCTACATTGCTTAAAACATTATTGCACTTAAATAATCATCCTACAAAATTACCTGATAACTCTATTTTTCTTAAACTGTTCGCACATCAATACCCCACTTAATTAGACTCAAATTAACAGGGGGTATGCATTTAAACAGAGACTGTTATGTACCCACACAAGCTACAATTTCTAACAACAAAAAATTCAAAATATTTGTTATGCTCAGTGTCATTAGCAGAAACAGTTAATTGTACCTGAATCGTGCTCCTAGAGTACCTCCACCAACTATCATTAATAGAAACGTAACCATTTTTGCCCATTAAACAAAATTGCACAGTGATAACTGACAGCAAACCTGGAATAAGAAGAGGTTGTGAAGTGTTATTTCTCATCAAAAGATATCAGACGAGGTATTCATCAAGTATCTCAACCAAATACCACAAAGAATGACATCCTTAACTGGATAATTGGTAAATTGCCTTATGGAATCACACCTGCGTTCACACAGGGGGTAACGTATAAGCCTTCTCCATCTTGTGTAGCGACACTGGAGGATATGTTCTCCGATGTCATTAAAGTAATGCAGCTACTGGGTGACTTCAATGGCAAGGCAATTATTTTGGCATCATTTCTACATAACTAAAACACTGTTTAACCTTGAGGGGGAGTTAAACAACTGGTAAAGTATCTCACTAGTCCAAATTTGTCCTTAGGTAATGACTCCTTTCTAGATATAGATTTGAGTAATAAATTCCACTATTGTCAAAAAGTCATAGTTTGGCCTAAGTCCATGAGTAACCACTGTCCAGTAATATCACTTTGGTCATTCAAAATAGAACCCCCGATTAGATTACACAGCCCAGGCCCATAACCTGAATCGGTGGAATCTAACCTGTATATCCTATTACTGCATATTAATGCCAGGTAGTTTAATTGCTGACTCTGTAGTGCAGCATAAGGGATGTGTGACTCCTGAATCAACATAAGGGACATTTCACTCCTGAATCAGCATAAAGGACGTGTGACTCCTGAATCAACATAAGGAACATGTGCACTCCTAAATCAACATAAGGGACGTGTGCACTCCTAAATCAACATAAGGGATGTGTGCACTCCTGAATCAACATAAGGGACATTTGACTCCTGAATCAACATAAGGGACATGTGTACTCCTGAATCAGCATAAAGGACGTGTGCACTCCTGAATCAACATAAGGGACGTGTGCACTCCTGAATCAGCATAAGGGACGTGTGCACTCCTGAATCAGCATAAGGGACGTGTGCACTCCTGAATCAGCATAAGGGACGTGTGCACTCCTGAATCAGCATAAGGGACGTGTGCACTCCTGAATCAGCATAAGGGACGTGTGCACTCCTGAATCAGCATAAGGGACGTGTGCACTCCTGAATCAGCATAAGGGACGTGTGCACTCCTGAATCAGCATAAGGGACGTGTGCACTCCTGAATCAGCATAAGGGACGTGTGCACTCCTGAATCAGCATAAGGGACGTGTGCACTCCTGAATCAGCATAAGGGACGTGTGCACTCCTGAATCAACATAAGGGACGTGTGCACTTTTGAATCAACATAAGGGACATGTAACTCCTGAATACATCTTCCTTTAGCAAAGAGGCTGAACTAAGGCCTCATCTTCTTGAGTTGGTGGTAGCTGCTAACTTCATGCTTCTTAAGACAGAAGTGGTGAACTTCATGACACCCATGCAGATGGACAATACAGTTACAACTGCTGAATCCTACATAAATGCACTCTATAAGCACTTACACAAGTGCATGGATCCTGCTATCCCAAACAGAACCAAGACAATATCCTCCAGAAAAAGGAAGCCAATCTGGTGGTCCCCTGCCATAAACAAACTGTACAACAGAAGGAAGAAACTGTTGCAAAAGATAGTAAAATTCAATGAGTGGAGGAGCTTCCCTGGTCAGCCGCAGTAAGAAGCTGAGATCCCTTATAAGATTCCTCCAAAGCTAGCTACAAAAACAAAATCACCACTAATTCCAAGGGCAACCACAAAGCATTCTATAGCTATGTCAAGAATCTCGATGGCAACACCCAGATCTGCTCTGAGTTACAGCGCAAAGGCAAGAAAATTACAGAACCAACTGATATTGCCAACATCCTGGCAGATAGGTTCAGTGCTAACTTTACCCCCCTCTCACCCCCTAAAGGGCCCATATCTATACAGGAAGAATGCAGAGTCCCTGTAATCACAACTACACAGGTAAAAGCTGCACTCTCTAAAGCCAAAAACACAGCATCCATGGAACCGGACAACATCCCAGGCTGCGTTTTACACGAACTTCAGAACAAACTGGCTCCCCACTTAAGCACCATATTCAATAATAGCTTCACATCAGGCTTTGTGCCCACTGAATGGCACACAGCAACAGTTATCCCACTCCACAAAGGGGGGATCCACCACTGATCCTGGGAACTTTCGACCTGTTAGTCTGACGAGCCTGGTCTGCAAGGCCATGGAACGTATCATCATGGAACTCATAAACAAAGACATTGGTAACCGCCAAACTCTGGATCCCACCCAGTTCGGGTTTGTGAAAGGCAGATCATGCCTCCTGAACCTGAAAGAATTCTTTGAGGCAGTCACCAAAGCCGTAGATGAGGGTAAGGTGGTTCACACATCCTATCTTGACCTCGCCAAGGCTTTCGACACCATCCCCCATTCTGGAATTATAGTTAACTCACTAAACTAGGTATAAATCCCTATGCCACAAGATGGGTTGCCAACTGGCTCACTGACAGAACCCACACTGTAAAAGTTGCAGACTCCAAATCTGACCTCAAAGCAGTGACAAGTGGAGTACCACAGGGTTCCGTAATGGGACCACTCTTGTTTGGAATCTACGTCTCTGAAGTACAGGCTAACACAGAAGGCTTCTGGCTAACGAAGTTCGCAGATGACTGCAAACTAGGAGCCATAGTCAAGTCCCCAAATGATGTGGAAATCCTACAGAAGGGCCTCGCTGAGACAGATGCCTGGTGTCATAGCCATGGCCTCAAGTTCAATGCCAAAACGTGCAGTGTCATCCCCTTTGGTAAAAACTCTGTACCCATGAACTACCACATAGGCAACAATCTACTTAACACTGAATGCATGATAAGAGACCTTGGCAACCCAGGTGGACAGTAGTCTCTCCTTTGATAGTCACATCACCACAGTAGTCAGGAAGTCCTTCTACATGGCACACCTCATCATAAAAGGGTTCTCATCCAGGAAAAAAGAGGTCATTGCTCCCCTCTACTCAACACTCATTAGACCCATTATAGAGTACAATGCCCCTTTTGGAATGTACCTCGCAAGACATCTGCAGCAGATGGAAAGGCCACAGAAGTACCTCACAGAGGATTACTGGCCTCAAACAAATGCCCTACACTGACCGCCTCAAAAAACTCCAGCTTTACTCCATAGCATATCGGCTATTTTGAGGTGATCTCTGCCTAACATACAAAGCTATGTCAAACCCAGAGCTGTTGGACATGCTACACCTAAAGAAATCCCAATCCCTCTGAGCTAGACGCTCTAGGGACCTAACCCTTGTCACCACAATAAACAGGGCATGCTGGAGGGATAGATTCCTGTCCCAGAGACTTCCCATACTCTGGAACAGGCTACCCATCTATGTCAAGCAAAGTTCTTCATTAACACTCTTCAAGAAAAATCTTGATGAGTGGATGGGAAATAGGAAATGCACCAAGGGATCACTTCTGTGTCTCTGCTCGACAGTGGCACAGGAAAATAACTTTCTTGGGTGGCGTAAGCCAGGGAACCTTGTTGGCTAGGCTTACGTAGGCCCTTGGGCCGATAGCCTAGTACCTATCTATGAACCTATGTAAAAGATGCAATGGCACCTATCAAAAGGAGTAAGGGCCTTTTATTTAAGCTAATACAGTTGCATCATAGACATACAGTACAAAACCACTTAATATTTACACTGTTTTCCACTAACAACAGTTCTGTTATAGATTTCTCTTTGTTATGTACACAGGTTAGGATAAATGCCATACATTAGTGTATTTAATGTTACAGTCTAGTGAATGAAAAAGTAGATCGAACTATATTTCAAAATTGCTGTGCCCTTGCACATAAAAAGAGGGGGGGGGGGTCGCAGTTTGGCATAATGGTTAAGGTCTTCACCTCATAAGCACAAGGTACAAGACTTGATTCTGATCTTAGGTTATTGGATATACTTGAAATGGCCCTTCAGGGCAGTTAGCCTAGTATTCACCTGTGAAACTATGAACTGAGATCCGCAGTATCCATAGATTCATAGATTAGTACTAGGCTAACTGCCCTTGCGAGCCATTTTTAAGCCTAGCCAATTATCCCTTGTGAGACTCAAACCCTGCACCTTGTTTTGGTAAGGCAAACACCTTAACCATTAGGCCACCCTCCCAACCCTAAATCAGCTTTCTTGCATACAAGATCAACAGTTTTCACTAGATTCCTGATGTCTCAAGGAACAGCAATGCCCCTGGTTAACAAGAGGCTCAAAAGTGTTAATTAACTAAAGAAGTCAGACTTGGAAGGAAGTCAGACTTGGAAGGAAATGGTGTAAAGAAAGAAAAGGCCCCTTCAATACCCATGCACACCATGATTACCTAAATGTATTAGGACACTGTGCAGAATCATACCAACTCGGCTAAAGCCACAACATGCCTGAGGCATGAGCATCTTACCTTAGCAACATGCCCCAGACTGTTTTGTAAAACAAGTTAAACTCTTACTTGTCTGTTTACAGATAAACCAACAACTAACTGTACTCCTCTAAAACCTTTCTCTGCCTGTGAATACAAAGTCTGATCAGTACCTTGAATGACATGACATGTTTTAATTCATTCTAAAATTACATATTACCCAACCAAACAAGCATGTGGACTCAACAAAATGTATCATTAGAGTTTGATCCAAGTTTCTTATCCAAGGAGATCTCTGCTAAGCAGGTAAGAAAATTCTTTGAAACGCTACATAAGATCTAGAGATAAGCATTAAAATTCCACCTAATTTTCATCCACACAGCAGACAAATTAACTGAAAAATCATTACCGTGTGTCTATAAGCACTGTTTTCTTTATTATTACTAATAGTCTTAATTCATATAAACATGTAACACTTTTCTGCAAATAGCATCCAGCAACTAAATCTAAGAATTTCTGAGCAGTAGGCCAAATAAAGTCGTTTGACAGAACTGTTCGAGTCACTATTATTTGAACAGATTGTTGATCATGTGAACAGCTGTGGTTAGTAATAGGCATACACAATGGTTTCAGAAATGGCTTTAAGAGCACAGTGACTGCATGACTAGCCAAGATGCTCCAAGCTTTTAAAACCATCCACCACACCCTTTTCCTACACAAATTGGAAAAATATTCTTCTGCCCAGGGAAAATTAAATGACTCAAAATTACTTTATTATAGAACTTTTAAATTTTCCACTGATGACTCATTATCCAAAATAAATGCCTTTCACTGTGGAATACCCTGAGGCAAAGTCCTTGGACCATGGTTATTTTTGCTTTATCCGTTGCTATCATTAAACCCAATAGTTTATGAATATGATATTTTCTAAAGAGAGACAAAATATTCAACAACCTATAACAAAAATTAGAATCTGATTTCACAAGCCTGTGTAACTGGACCTATAAAAATAAACTAGCCGTCAACACTAATAAACCTAGTGTAATACTATTTACAACCCCTCTTAAGCTTGTTTACTAAATATGTGCTCAAACTTTGTGGCACCGATAGCAATCAGGTTCTTATTGTGAACCATCAAGACTGCCTACACTCAAATCTTGACCTTTAACCCGTCTTGTAGTGAAACCATAGTGCAACAGATGATCGCACAAATAAAACTGTGTAGTAAATTATTGCACCAATGTGTTCCAGAAGTTGGAATAACCTTGGCACAAAGGCCTTCATTCCCAGACTTGAATATGGCCTGTCATAACTGTATTATATTCATACAGTGATGCACACATTACTTAAACCCACAGTTAAAATATGGCTTGCTGTCCGGACTTCCTAGTTCTAGAACCCCTTGTTGTGATTTATTAAAGAAATTAAGAGAACAGTTGGATATGTTTCCAAGGTATTGGTTAGATGGCCGCAGCTGGCCATGTGTCTACTATCTAGGAAGGCTAGACTCTGTATGCATGTAAATATGTAGTTATAAATGCATGAATGCTTCAAAGATGTGTGACATACACCAAAGTGTATGATGTATTGCAATGACTACTTTTTCTGTACTGTACTGTACCACCTAATATATTCTCATTTTGCAATTGTATAAGCATTTCAAGTGCACTTTTTCTGTTTGTATTATGTTGCATGTAGAGACCAGGTCATGGCCGAAAAGGTCAGTTAACCACCACATTTGCCTGTTTAACAAATAAGCTGATAACTAAACAAAAAAACAATGGTTTTCTGATGCAGGTAAGAGTGCATTTGTCTTCCATATATAAATGGAAGCTAGAACTACAAAACATTACATTTATACCACCAGTTTAGATGTTTGCTTAATTTTTTTTTCTTATGCACAGGATGAAGGCAGGGTTTCATGTTTGCCTGTAGAAGTACTATCAGTTCTTTGCATCTTTTGAGCTTGTTAGAGAAACCAGAGACCTTGACAGTGTAGCTGTTTGAATTTTGACCTAAAGCCAAGATACAAAAGACTGACGCAGTGTGTTGCCAGATTGTATTACAGGTAGCAACGCTTCATTTGTTGACATGTTTTTTTTCTTCCAGCTTTATGTAAAATCTAAATCCCCAACATAAACTGTAACCTTGCAGTTGTTCTTACCAGCTTTACAATTCAAAGTATGGAAATGAGACCTAAACTTGATGTTAGTACTTTGACTCAAGGCTGTATTGATTTGTGATCTAGGATTTTTAGTTTTGACAGATCCGTAGCATTGGCAGGAAGTAAGAAGGACAGAAACTGTGACCTAAACATTGT
This sequence comes from Protopterus annectens, assembly GCF_019279795.1. Classification (NCBI taxonomy): domain Eukaryota; kingdom Metazoa; phylum Chordata; order Ceratodontiformes; family Protopteridae; genus Protopterus; species Protopterus annectens. The sequence goes on along the minus strand of NC_056742.1, from coordinate 525,342,043 downwards.
GAGGTACTGACACTCCTGATTTAATAGCTCATTGTGTCACTGGGGAATACTGTTCTACATGCACAACCTATTGTCGGCCATCCCTTTAGTGTTTCTGCATTGAGTACCTTTTTGCTTTGTCTTTAACATTTTCACTGAATAGCGAAGTGTTTAATTTACAATGTCTTGTCCTATAACTTTGTTAGTGATGATTCCTCCAAACGTGTGCTTGTAATATTACTTGTAACCATATGCCGCACCCTAAGAATTCCTTCATACATGCACATCCCAAATGCATACACAAATACTAGAATGTTAGTTTAAGATACTTTTTTAGGAGCAGCTTCTGCCTTATATGCCCACTTAAACATCTTAAACAACCATGTGACTACACTCCCAGACACGCATCTCCCTTCCAATCATGTCTTCGACTTTCAAAATATCTTTTTTGGTACACTTTTCAAACTCCTCTCTACCATGGTCCCAAAATTCCTTTAGAAAGGCCTCCACTTTTATCTACCAACAATTGACTTTTATCTTTGACCTTTTCTTCCATTGTGGAATAATTTATTACCCCTGTGCCCCCCCAGCTAAAATAATAAACGAACATTGCCTAATAACAAATTGTTCACCGTCTTGTCTCCACCTGAATCCGTCCTGTTGTCATGGATTCAAACCTCCATTTAATACCAGTATAGCCAGTATAGCACCATGTATGGTTGCTAAGCATCTTCAGCAGTATGGGTGAAGGCCTGCCCACAGCTGAAGTCTCTTTTGGAATTAGAGACACTTTGATCTTGTTGAAATGGTCTTAAGGAATAATTATATTTATTTTGATGAGCAGTTTTTTTGTCAGCAGACCGGTGTTGCAGTGGGAGCGGCTTGTGGACCTGTTTATGCGGACATGGTTATGTGTGAGTGGGAGTGAAGATTTCTCTGTGAACACTCAGGGTTCCAAAATTGTATTCTATACTTGAGATACCTGGACAACCTGTTTTTTATTTGGAATGGGAACAGACAGAGTATTTGCATTTTCTTAGACTATATTAATAATACAACTGACTTTCTACATTTCTGTCATAACATTGGTGAGGAGAGTATTAGCTATCTTGATGTCAAACTTGAGAAGGATGTGATAAAAGGGAGATTTGTTTCTACCATATATAGGAAGCCTACCTATTCTAATAACTTCCTTCATTTTGATAGTAGTCACCCATTGTCCCAAAAGAAAGCGGTTGTTAAGGGACAATTTCTCAGGGCTGCAAGGATGGTGTCAGATTTTAATTTATTTTCATCTGTGTGTGCCCTTTTAGAGAGTATGTTTATTAAGAGGAACTACCCCATGGGCTTTGTGCAAGATATTAAAAGAGAAGATCTGGGTTTTATTCCCCCATTCTTGATGAAAATGGTCATGACTAATGTAAGTACATGTAATTCAACTATTCTAATAGGGGGAGTACAGTTACTACTACTGATAAATTTCAAATTGTCCTTCATAACCAGATTCTCTGTGGACTCTCAATCGATCCAGAAGATTCTAGCAAAAAATTGGAATGTTTTGTTGGGAGATGGGAGAGATTAGATCTAGAATTAGTAACATACCAGTCATAGTATGGAAAAGAGGTTTGAACATCAAAAACTTGGTAGAAAAAGTTGGTAAACAACATAATGATTTAAAACATAGATACATGTATCCATGTGGGAGATGCCATCACTGTAAATACATCAATGTGGGTGAGCTTTTTGTTTAATTTTAGAGTGAAGGGGCATTACAATTGTAATAGTTCTGGAGTTGTATATGGGGCATTGTGCCAAGCCTGTCCTGCTTTTTATATTGGCAAGACGGAGCAAATGTTGAAGCAATGTATTTATGAGCACAATTACGATATACAGAGGAAAAAAACTACCAATGCCCTATATAGACACATTCTGGAATTCCCTGAACACCACTTCAGGTTCATTATAATTGAACAAGTGTAAAGGAATACAAGAGGTGGTCCCTGGCAATTGTTTTTGGAGAACCGTGAGCTGTATTAGATTTTGCGCCTGGATGCAGTGGGGTTCCCAGGTTTAAATGAAATTGCATCTGTAGGATGTGTGTTAAAAATGAAGGCAAAATTGAGACAGCATAGATTTATACACACAAAAGTATGTGTTTATGGATTTATACACACATATTTACATTTTTAGTTGTTTTTAAAAATATGTGCTTTTTACATTCATATTCATGCATTATTTCCTATATATATATATATATATATATATATATATATATATATATATATATATTTATTTTTCTGGGGAATCGACTAATGGTTATATGTCTTTTTTAACTGTTTTTTATATGTTTATACATTGTTGCTTTAATTTATTAATTGGTGTTTGTCATGTGACAGTGCATGTCATATATGTGTGCCTATTTGAATGTTGGCTTTTATCTGATGAAGTTATGTATTTTCTATAATGAAAGCGCTTATGTTTCTTTTATTTTGTGGTGCAATAAACTGTTGGTGAACTACAGCGCCAACAACACACTATTCATCCAAACTCCTGCCCACTGTTAACTTTCCTTCCATACTCTCTTCCACACCCCTGTGTTATCAGGAGTGCTCCAATGTCCTTTGTGTACAGTCTTCCAGCTGAACTTCCCTGTCCAAACATCATGTTCTGTTTGGCGGACCTCTTGCTCTTCAAAGACACTCAGACTGTTACCTTCGTCCTAGAACGCCTACAAGAATAGTTTCAAGACCTGCGTAAGATGGTTTCACCAGGATAAGCTTATCTTGAATGTAAAAAAAGGCCAAAATCTAACTATCTGGCAAACCTCAAAGATTTATCAGTGCTTTGCTATACATCTACATTTATAGGAAGATTTCTTTACCTCAGATGACAGCTATAAATATCTTCAAGTCTGCCTATATACACATCTTTCCTTTTATAGGTTTACAAAAATTGGTATTACCGAAGTCCTCACTAGATGTAAATATTTCTATAGCTTTACTAGTCGACTCACATTCCATTTTAAGTGCGCCATTGCCAAATGCATGCTAATGTCCTCCTTGAATACTGCTTACCTCTTAGTGCCATTCGAAATGACCAGCATTCAGCACTACTCCAAACATCGTCTAACGAAATTTATTGTGCCACAATCTGGGTGATCAGTGCATTTACCATTCTTACAAAGTGTTATCTACTACTCCTAACGAGATAGCTTGAGGGATTTGAAGTGTGTTTCTACATATGGTATAGTGCTTGTCAGTGCACTGATTCCCCTAATGAATGATTTGCTACAAAAATACCAGAGATGAAGAAGTGAGCAGCACATTAGTGCTGAATTAATTGGAAAAAAAAGCAAAGTACTCCTTTGCGCAGCCCTGGACAGTAGAGTTCCCTTAGATCCAGGTAACCCTCTGCCATAACCACACCATTCCTCACCCCCATACAGTGACACTGCAGAGTGCTCAGAGCCAGATCACTTTGTTACCATAAAATATAATGTCCTTATCTCTACCATCATACCTAATTAATGAAATACTTTTATATATCTAACTAATACAAAGTGCTATGGACTAAGTTGACAACCAGAAAAAACTACTAAGATGATCAGTCACAAATTTAATAAAAATATGTTAAGCGCTTTCCTCTATGCTGAATAAGGACTTCATAATACAAGTAAAACAAACACTCATTTAAATACCAAAGCGTACATCACATGCCCAGCTGTAGCACATCACATGCCCAGCTGTAACGAGCAAATTTTAAAGAGCAAGTGCATTGGCCTGGGATGGTTCTAAGAAGCTTTGCTTGAATGTGACTTTTTAACAATGACATCATTTTTTGTTACATTCACAGAAGTCATTGTAACCAACAATTTTATTTATTTTGAGAGAGAAGAATTTTACCAGCAAACTAGTGGAGTGGCTATGGGGATGGTTTGTTCCCCCTATTGTTGAACTTGATAATGTGGTGTTGGGAATAGCACTTCATTTTTAAAACTATTTGTGATTTCAGTTTTAATATTTACCTTAGATTTTTGGATGATAGTTTTGTGTTGTGGAAAGACGATCGCAAATTTAGTGAAATTTTAAATTACATCTGGAACACATTGAGTTTTCTAAAATTCACCCACAAGCACTCGAAGGATGGTATCTACTACCTTGATGTTCAGATTGACAAAATTTAGGAGGCTTATAGTTGTACATCTAACATCTACCGTACACCTGCATTTTCTGACACCTATCACATTTTGATAGCAACCACCCTGTCTGTCAAAACAGCAGCATAGTAAAGGGTCATCTGGGAGGGTTAGCTAGGATTTTTTGTGTAGCTAAGACACTGGTTAAAGAGACTGATAAAGTAAATGCTATATTCCTTCAAAGATGTAGCCCCCAGTCATGCTAAATGAAATAAAAGAATAAATACTGTTAGGAAGAAACAGAAAATTGACTTCCCTTCTGGGTAAAGTTACCCACACTGTGCTAATGCTTCCCAGAGAGAGAGGGAACCATAGACTTGAAAGGGTCTTGAAATAATTATCACAGATTGTGGGTGTGGGTCCATGTTTCTTATACAAAAGAGGTAGGAATATCATAGAAAGACTTGAAACAACATATCCAGTACTTAATAATGCATCGTATTGTTGCAAAGGATATATGAAGTGTGGAACATCACCCATTATAATTTTATTTATGTAGGCATGAATTGCATTTGACGGGCGTGGAGCATGTGTTTAAATTTAACACGTATAATTGTGACTCAGAAGGAGTAATATATTCAGACGACTTCGATTTTTGCCATTCATTTTATCTAGGCAAAACTGAACATACTTTGCATAGAAGGATTTATGAGCTGAATTACGATATTACTAAAAAGAACGAGAGAGATGCGTTATTTAAAAACATTCGCGGATGTCACAGCGCAAGATATTTTTATTTACAATTCTTGAACAAGTTCCCACAACCCCCGCAGAGGTATGAGGAAGTCGCAGGTTGAATGTTCTGAGGTCATGTGACACATTTGGCTGAATGCAGTTGAAGCTCCAGATCTTAATGAAGCGATATTCATTAGTGTGTGTTTCCTTAAAACACATGCTTCCAAGTTATGAATTTGCTTTCAATATGAATATTCAGGGATGAGGTTGCAAGATATAACTTACTAATGTATTATTGCTCATATATGTATTATTTCTCCTGCTTATAAGTATTTATATTATTTAACATTTTTATCTATTGCGTATATTCGTTGTCTGGTTCGATTCTCAGCTAGAGCGTCTTCTGTGTGGAGACATACGTGAATGGGCGTACCTTCGTTGAAGGTTGTGAGTCAGGGCTGGCAACTCGGCATGTAAAAATCTACTGCCAATCATTAGTGGACCGGAGTTCTGCTGTGGCAACCCCTAACTGGGAAAAGCCAAAAGACACAACAACATTTATTGCATATATTCAGTACGGTTCCATTTTTCTACACTTGTACTTGTTTTAGCTGATCATGAGATGTATGCTTCAGTATTTAAAAGTTTGTTTTACTTGTATTGTTCTGATGAAGTCCTTATTTAGCAGAGACAAAAGTACAAATGTCTTTTTATTACATTTGTGACTATTATTTCTTTGAAGCCTTTCCTGGTTGTCAGCTTAGTGCCCAAACATTTTATATTATTTTGTTTTTTTATGCTGGTCATTCCATTTTTTATCTGATTTTTATATACTTCATTTAGGCATTATAGGGGAGAACATCAAAAACAGGGAACAAATACTTAACTAGGAACACTTTATCTACCTAGGTGGTTGCACCCTGCTGTGCTGTGTAGTGCAGCTATGGTATGTAGCAATTTCTTATTTGTAATAGCACTACACATACACCACTCTGTAATGTGGGCATCTGTATGCCACTGTTCTGTCCTGCCATCTATCTGTAACAGCACCACACATACACCACTCTGTAAAGTGGGCATCTGTATGCCACTGTTCTGTCCTGCCATCTATCTGTAACAGCACCACACATACACAACTCTGTAATGTGGGCATCTGTATGCCACTTCTGTCCTGCCATCTATCTGCAACAGCACCACACATACACAACTCTGTAATGTGGGCATCTGTATGCCAATTCTGTCCTGCCATCTATCTGCAACAGCACCACACATACACAACTCTGTAATGTGGGCATCTGTATGCCACTGTTCTGTCCTGCCATCTATCTGTAACAGCACCACACATACACAACTCTGTAATGTGGGCATCTGTATGCCACTGTTCTGTCCTGCCATCTATCTGTAACAGCACCACACATACACAACTCTGTAATGTGGGCATCTGTATGCCACTGTTCTGTCCTGCCATCTATCTGTAACAGCACCACACATACACAACTCTGTAATGTGGGCATCTGTATGCCACTGTTCTGTCCTGCCATCTATCTGTAACAGCACCCCACATTTATTTTATTTATTTTTACATTTGTTGACCGGGATAGTCCGACTGGATACTTGTCCGTTTTCAGCGGAGGCCCGGGGAGAAAAGCTCCATACATACATACAGAAAAACTGTTACATTAATCAGGTTAAAGCATTGTTACAGATACAATGCATAGGATGAAAGTCATTCATTCTGTCATGTATAAATCTGATTTGTTATAGAATAACAATTAGGAAGCAATGTAGGGGTTGCTAAAAGCCCTCTTTAGCACATGTTTATATTGCCAGAGTTGGTCAGGATTGGAGTAAGGACATAGCCATTGCCTTTTAAAGTACTGTTTTAGATTTTTTTTTAATTGGGTTAGAACGGGTTTTGAAGTAAGCTCAGCAGAAAATGAGTTCTGTATTTTACCAACAGAGTTGCCACATAGACAGTCTCCGGATGAGTTGTTGCTTTTGAGGGTTTGGACTAGTAATTTGTTGGATGAGTGAAGTGTCTTGAGGTTGCTGTAAGGGGTGATAATTTTTGTAAGAACGGGTGTGTATTCAGGTTGGCAGAGAATTGTATGTGCTACTATTAGCTGATTGTACTGAAGTTGGATGGGCAATTCTAGCCACCCAAGATTCTTTAGGTTCAGACAGTGGTGTGTTCTGTATGCTGCTCCAGTGCCAAATCTAGCAATATGATTAAAGCAGCTGGAGAGTTTATTAAGGTCCGACTTACTCAAGTTCGTGAAGAGAGGGGATGCATAAAGGAGGGTGGAAAGTAGATGTGTACGGGCAATTACCGTCCTAGCTAGTGGAGTGAGGAAATGTTTGATCTTGTATAGTGAGCCAAGTTTTTTATTAACTTTTTTAATAGTTTGATTAATATGCATATCAAACTTGAGGTTGTTATCAACTGTTCCACCTAAGAGTTTGGTACAGGAATCTGGGACAATGACAGTGCTATTGTTAGATTTTATAGTAAAGGTAGGAGCAGAGGCTTTACGAGTGGAGGAGACGAGCAATACCTTCATTTTGTCTATTACAGAGCCAATTTTTGACAGTATTAAAAACATTTTGAGATAGAGTCTGCAGACTTAAAGGGGAGGTGGCAGAGCAAATCAAAGTGGAGTCATCTGCATATTGAATGCAGGTGGCTGTTGGGATGACTGTGTACAGGTCATTAATAAAGATAGAAAATAATTGGAGTCCTAATATAGAACCCTGAGGGACCCCAAGGGTGATGGGTAGAAGGGAAGATAGTTTGTTCTGCCATAGTACAACCTGTTGTCTATCACTCAGATAAGATTTGAACCATTTGATAGCCTGGACATCTAGGGGAATAGTTTTAAGTGTGTGTATGAGTAGTTGGTGGTTGACAATGTCGAACGCTTTGGAGAGATCAAGAAAGAGGGCAGAAGAAAGCTTATTGTTGTTTTGATTTTGATTAATAGCATTGGAGAAGGAGAAGAGGGCACATACACCCCTCTAATGTGGGCATCTGTATGCCCCTGTCTGTAACAGCACCACACATACACCACTCTGTAATGTGGGCATCTGTACGGCACTGTTCTATCCTGCCATCTATCTCTAACAGCACCACACATACACTGCTCTGTAATGTGGGCATCTGTATACCACTGGTCTGTCCTGCTTTCTATCTGTAACAGCATCACACATACACCACTCTGTAATGTGGGCATCTGTATGCCACTGTTCTATTCTGCCGTCTGTGTCTGTGAATTGTGATGATGAACAATGGTATACTAAACAAGGTGCGCAGAATGCATTTATACCACTGTGCACTATGATTCTGAATTCATCAGAGATGTGGTACCATTTTTAATGAATTTCAGCCAGAATTCATCGACTAACACATCTGCTGTAATGTAAGATGATTTTAAATTTGAAAAAAAAAACCCCACAAATTATTTTGCTCAGAAAATGGACCAAGTAAAAGCAAGAATTCCCATAATAAAAGCATTCTTGGTAGATTAGGGCTATTTGATATGGTCAACAGCTGGAAATACATGGGTACCCCCACCATTGATCGTATTTCAAGCTATCAGACAAGTGTTGGAGCCTTGTGCTGAATAAAACCTTACATATGACCGCACTCGCAGCTTCTCTTGGCTGAAGCCCTACTTCTGCAGGAAGTAATGAATGGGTTAGTTGCCAAAACTGGCAAGGTCTTGTACTAGAACAACCACATTTGTATGCAGTCAGCCTGTTCCCAGCGCTGCCAGATTCTACAGAGGCTGGATTGAATGACTGTAGAGAATAAGGTGCAATATAATCAGGTAAGCTGTACTCAAAAGTTGATGCTCAAAAATCTATGAGTTGAGCTGCCTAATGTACTAACCTGGTATTCACCTGCAGAATACAAGTGGCCATAGGTCCACTAACCAATACTTATTGAAGAAATAAATAGATTCCTCTAAAACAAAAAGGTGGAGAATCCATCATGTTACTTTCATTGGCTCAGTTCAGCTCATGTCTGTAAAAGAACCGCAATCTCTTTTTTTTTCTTATTAAAAGCACCTTGTACTATCAGTTTGATCGTATCCGTATCCCGTTGGTCAAATGCAATCACTTAGAATAATACCAAACTTGATGCATAGTCCTATATTCATAGTACGAGATATGAAACTATTTGCAGCCCTGTGGCATTGTATTTTGGAAATGTATGACTAGTACTTTTAATCTGACCTTTCATAACAGACGTGTGTACGTCTTTCTCATTAGCTGCCCTTTTCTTATAGTTGACAAGCCTTTTGCATGGTATAGTGATGTAATTTGTGCTGATCTATGTATTTCTACGTAGGTACTTATATTTGTTTATCTCTCTATATGTAATATGGGCTAGATAATTTGGGCAGCAGCTGCTAATGTCAACAGCTTTCCTGCCTGCTTAATTTGGTTGATAATAAAGATGGTCACCACTGGCATGAGATCACTAATACAGGGGTTAGAAATATGCCCTTTCCACTGGTATTGAGCAATCTGAGTCAGAATATTTAGATTGGTGGAGCTGAGTGCACAGGGCTGCTTGCCCCCCCCCCCCACGCAAAACACATTGTTTCTGTTTTGCATGTTCTGAGGTTGTTTTTAGGATAATGCACCTTATAGTGTTGAGAAATGTATGTGTGGTGTTTTGTGGGGTCTTGTTCTACTGATATTTCATTTAACTTGGTTCGACATACACGTTTGTATATGTATCACAGAGAAAACAAGTACTTTGTGAGTAATGAAGCTGCTGGCTGAGAGTCCTTAAAATGAAGCTGCTGGCTGAGAGTCCTTAAAATGAGGAAAAACAGAAGTAGAAGCTGCAAACAAGCTCCGTAGCTTATAACTTGTTTAGAAAGCAACGCTTCTTTATTGAGAAATAAAAGATTATAAACAGATGAGTCAGAGCTTCGTCAGATTTCCCTACAAGGATCTATATAAGTGTAATTCACTCTGTTGAATATCTCATCAAAAGAGTGAAACACTTTGAAAATAAATCAAAAGCTGTCTTTCTTAAATGCTGGAGGTGTCTAAAGGAGGAACAGCAAGTCCTTATGGTTATGGTAAGTGTGGAAGTGGGATTTAATGATTAAAGTTTGGAATATACTAAAAGTTTTCAACTTTAGGGGTGGGAGTGGGTACACAAGTGTTTGGTTCAGGGTAAGAGTGAAATAAGGAGAATGATTTAATGTTATTGTGGGCTAGTATATGTGGTGTATATCTGAGTGTCTTGTGTAATGATAGTGTTATGAAAAGAGTTTTTCCCCCGAGATAAATTGTATGGTTGGAGTTTCAGCATGTTTAGGGGTTAACACACAGTAGTAAGGTGGTTGCAGGGGTAACCCCCCACACACATCTTAAATGATAAGTGCTAATCCTAACCTTCCCCAACACCAGCTTACACCTTAATGTGGGAAAATGCCAATCTGTAACATTGTCACAATTCAGACAAAATGTGTATGGAGTTATCTGTAACATTGTCACAATTCAGACAAAATGTGTAATGGAGTTATCTGTAACATTGTCACAATTCAGACAAAATGTGTATGGAGTTATCTGTAACATTGTCACAATTCAGACAAAATGTGTACGGAGTTATCTGTAACATTGTCACAATTCAGACAAAATGTGTATGGAGTTATCTGTAACATTGTCACAATTCAGACAAAATGTGTATGGAGTTATCTGTAACATTGTCACAATTCAGACAAAATGTGTATGGAGTTATCTGTAACATTGTCACAATTCAGACAAAATGTGTAATGGAGTTATCTGTAACATTGTCACAATTCAGACAAAATGTGTGCGGAGTTATCTGTAACATTGTCACAATTCAGACAAAATGTGTAATGGAGTTATCTGTAACATTGTCACAATTCAGACAAAATGTGTATGGAGTTATCTGTAACATTGTCACAATTCAGACAAAATGTGTAATGGAGTTATCTGTAACATTGTCACAATTCAGACAAAATGTGTATGGAGTTATCTGTAACATTGCCACAATTCAGACAAAATGTGTATGGAGTTATCTGTAACATTGCCACAATTCAGACAAAATGTGTATGGAGTTATCTGTAACATTGCCACAATTCAGACAAAATGTGTACGGAGTTATCTGTAACATTGTCACAATTCAGACAAAATGTGTATGGAGTTATCTGTAACATTGCCACAATTCAGACAAAATGTGTATGGAGTTATCTGTAACATTGTCACAATTCAGACAAAATGTGTATGGAGTTATCTGTAACATTGTCACAATTCAGACAAAATGTGTACGGAGTTATCTGTATTGTCACAATTCAGACAAAATGTGTATGGAGTTATCTGTAACATTGTCACAATTCAGACAAAATGTGTACGGAGTTATCTGTAACATTGTCACAATTCAGACAAAATGTGTACGGAGTTATCTGTAACATTGTCACAATTCAGACAAAATGTGTATGGAGTTATCTGTAACATTGTCACAATTCAGACAAAATGTAATGGAGTTATCTGTAACATTGTCACAATTCAGACAAAATGTGTACGGAGTTATCTGTAACATTGTCACAATTCAGACAAAATGTGTATGGAGTTATCTGTAACATTGCCACAATTCAGACAAAATGTGTATGGAGTTATCTGTAACATTGCCACAATTCAGACAAAATGTGTATGGAGTTATCTGTAACATTGTCACAATTCAGACAAAATGTGTATGGAGTTATCTGTAACATTGTCACAATTCAGACAAAATGTGTATGGAGTTATCTGTAACATTGTCACAATTCAGACAAAATGTGTACGGAGTTATCTGTAACATTGTCACAATTCAGACAAAATGTGTACGGAGTTATCTGTAACATTGTCACAATTCAGACAAAATGTGTACGGAGTTATCTGTAACATTGTCACAATTCAGACAAAATGTGTATGGAGTTATCTGTAACATTGTCACAATTCAGACAAAATGTGTATGGAGTTATCTGTAACATTGCCATAATTCAGACAAAATGTGTACGGAGTTATCTGTAACATTGCCACAATTCAGACAAAATGTGTACGGAGTTATCTGTAACATTGTCACAATTCAGACAAAATGTGTATGGAGTTATCTGTAACATTGCCACAATTCAGACAAAATGTGTATGGAGTTATCTGTAACATTGTCACAATTCAGACAAAATGTGTATGGAGTTATCTGTAACATTGTCACAATTCAGACAAAATGTGTACGGAGTTATCTGTAACATTGTCACAATTCAGACAAAATGTGTACGGAGTTATCTGTAACATTGTCACAATTCAGACAAAATGTGTAATGGAGTTATCTGTAACATTGTCACAATTCAGACAAAATGTGTAATGGAGTTATCTGTAACATTGTCACAATTCACACAAAATGTAATGGAGTTATCTGTAACATTGTCACAATTCACACAAAATGTGTATGGAGTTATCTGTAACATTGTCACAATTCAGACAAAATGTGTAATGGAGTTATCTGTAACATTGTCACAATTCAGACAAAATGTGTACGGAGTTATCTGTAACATTGTCACAATTCAGACAAAATGTGTACGGAGTTATCTGTAACATTGTCACAATTCAGACAAAATGTGTACGGAGTTATCTGTAACATTGTCACAATTCAGACAAAATGTGTATGGAGTTATCTGTAACATTGTCACAATTCACACAAAATGTGTATGGAGTTATCTGTAACATTGTCACAATTCAGACAAAATGTGTACGGAGTTATCTGTAACATTGTCACAATTCAGACAAAATGTGTATGGAGTTATCTGTAACATTGTCACAATTCAGACAAAATGTGTACGGAGTTATCTGTAACATTGTCACAATTCAGACAAAATGTACGGAGTTATCTGTAACATTGTCACAATTCAGACAAAATGTGTAATGGAGTTATCTGTAACATTGTCACAATTCAGACAAAATGTGTATGGAGTTATCTGTAACATTGCCACAATTCAGACAAAATGTGTATGGAGTTATCTGTAACATTGCCACAATTCAGACAAAATGTGTATGGAGTTATCTGTAACATTGTCACAATTCAGACAAAATGTGTATGGAGTTATCTGTAACATTGTCACAATTCAGACAAAATGTGTACGGAGTTATCTGTAACATTGTCACAATTCAGACAAAATGTAATGGAGTTATCTGTAACTTTGTCACAATTCAGACAAAATGTGTACGGAGTTATCTGTAACATTGTCACAATTCAGACAAAATGTGTACGGAGTTATCTGTAACATTGTCACAATTCAGACAAAATGTGTACGGAGTTATCTGTAACATTGTCACAATTCAGACAAAAGTTATCTTTAACATTGTCACAATTCAGACAAAATGTGTACGGAGTTATCTGTAACATTGTCACAATTCAGACAAAATGTGTATGGAGTTATCTGTAACATTGTCACAATTCAGACAAAATGTGTATGGAGTTATCTGTAACATTGCCACAATTCAGACAAAATGTGTATGGAGTTATCTGTAACATTGTCACAATTCACACAAAATGTGTATGGAGTTATCTGTAACATTGTCACAATTCAGACAAAATGTGTACGGAGTTATCTGTAACATTGCCACAATTCAGACAAAATGTGTATGGAGTTATCTGTAACATTGCCACAATTCAGACAAAATGTGTACGGAGTTATCTGTAACATTGTCACAATTCAGACAAAATGTGTACGGAGTTATCTGTAACATTGCCACAATTCAGACAAAATGTGTATGGAGTTATCTGTAACATTGTCACAATTCAGACAAAATGTGTACGGAGTTATCTGTAACATTGTCACAATTCAGACAAAATGTGTACGGAGTTATCTGTAACATTGCCACAATTCAGACAAAATGTGTACGGAGTTATCTGTAACATTGCCACAATTCAGACAAAATATGTACGGAGTTATCTGTAACATTGTCACAATTCAGACAAAATGTGTACGGAGTTATCTGTAACATTGCCACAATTCAGACAAAATGTGTATGGAGTTATCTGTAACATTGTCACAATTCAGACAAAATGCTTACGGAGTTATCTGTAACATTGTCACAATTCAGACAAAATGTGTATGGAGTTATCTGTAACATTGCCACAATTCAGACAAAATGTGTATGGAGTTATCTGTAACATTGCCACAATTCAGACAAAATGTGTATGGAGTTATCTGTAACATTGTCACAATTCAGACAAAATGTGTACGGAGTTATCTGTAACATTGCCACAATTCAGACAAAATGTGTACGGAGTTATCTGTAACATTGTCACAATTCAGACAAAATGTGTACGGAGTTATCTGTAACATTGCCACAATTCAGACAAAATGTGTACGGAGTTATCTGTAACATTGTCACAATTCAGACAAAATGTGTATGGAGTTATCTGTAACATTGTCACAATTCAGACAAAATGTATGGAGTTATCTGTAACATTGCCACAATTCAGACAAAATGTGTATGGAGTTATCTGTAACATTGTCACAATTCAGACAAAATGTGTACGGAGTTATCTGTAACATTGTCACAATTCAGACAAAATGTGTACGGAGTTATCTGTAACATTGTCACAATTCAGACAAAATGTGTACGGAGTTATCTGTAACATTGCCACAATTCAGACAAAATGTGTACGGAGTTATCTGTAACATTGTCACAATTCACACAAAATGTGTATGGAGTTATCTGTAACATTGTCACAATTCAGACAAAATGTGTATGGAGTTATCTGTAACATTGTCACAATTCAGACAAAATGTGTACGGAGTTATCTGTAACATTGCCACAATTCAGACAAAATGTGTATGGAGTTATCTGTAACATTGTCACAATTCACACAAAATGTGTATGGAGTTATCTGTAACATTGCCACAATTCACACAAAATGTGTACGGAGTTATCTGTAACATTGTCACAATTCACACAAAATGTGTACGGAGTTATCTGTAACATTGTCACAATTCAGACAAAATGTATGGAGTTATCTGTAACATTGCCACAATTCAGACAAAATGTGTATGGAGTTATCTGTAACATTGCCACAATTCAGACAAAATGTGTACGGAGTTATCTGTAACATTGCCACAATTCAGACAAAATGTACGGAGTTATCTGTAACATTGTCACAATTCAGACAAAATGTGTACGGAGTTATCTGTAACATTGCCACAATTCAGACAAAATGTGTATGGAGTTATCTGTAACATTGCCACAATTCAGACAAAATGTGTAATGGAGTTATCTGTAACATTGCCACAATTCAGACAAAATGTGTATGGAGTTATCTGTAACATTGCCACAATTCAGACAAAATGTATGGAGTTATCTGTAACATTGCCACAATTCAGACAAAATGTGTATGGAGTTATCTGTAACATTGCCACAATTCAGACAAAATGTAATGGAGTTATCTGTAACATTGCCACAATTCAGACAAAATGTGTACGGAGTTATCTGTAACATTGCCACAATTCAGACAAAATGTGTACGGAGTTATCTGTAACATTGTCACAATTCAGACAAAATGTGTACGGAGTTATCTGTAACATTGCCACAATTCAGACAAAATGTGTACGGAGTTATCTGTAACATTGCCACAATTCAGACAAAATGTGTACGGAGTTATCTGTAACATTGCCACAATTCAGACAAAATGTGTACGGAGTTATCTGTAACATTGCCACAATTCAGACAAAATGTGTACGGAGTTATCTGTAACATTGCCACAATTCAGACAAAATGTGTGCGGAGTTATCTGTAACATTGCCACAATTCAGACAAAATGTATGGAGTTATCTGTAACATTGCCACAATTCAGACAAAATGTGTACGGAGTTATCTGTAACATTGCCACAATTCAGACAAAATGTGTACGGAGTTATCTGTAACATTGCCACAGTTCAGACAAAATGTGTACGGAGTTATCTGTAACATTGTCACAATTCACACAAAATGTGTATGGAGTTATCTGTAACATTGTCACAATTCAGACAAAATGTGTACGGAGTTATCTGTAACATTGCCACAATTCACACAAAATGTGTACGGAGTTATCTGTAACATTGTCACAATTCACACAAAATGTGTATGGAGTTATCTGTAACATTGCCACAATTCACACAAAATGTGTACGGAGTTATCTGTAACATTGCCACAATTCAGACAAAATGTGTACGGAGTTATCTGTAACATTGTCACAATTCAGACAAAATGTGTATGGAGTTATCTGTAACATTGCCACAATTCAGACAAAATGTGTATGGAGTTATCTGTAACATTGCCACAATTCAAACAAAATGTGTACGGAGTTATCTGTAACATTGCCACAATTCAGACAAAATGTGTATGGAGTTATCTGTAACATTGCCACAATTCAGACAAAATGTGTATGGAGTTATCTGTAACATTGCCACAATTCAGACAAAATGTGTATGGAGTTATCTGTAACATTGCCACAATTCAGACAAAATGTGTATGGAGTTATCTGTAACATTGCCACAATTCAGACAAAATGTGTAATGGAGTTATCTGTAACATTGCCACAATTCAGACAAAATGTGTATGGAGTTATCTGTAACATTGCCACAATTCAGACAAAATGTGTACGGAGTTATCTGTAACATTGTCACAATTCACACAAAATGTGTACGGAGTTATCTGTAACATTGCCACAATTCAGACAAAATGTGTATGGAGTTATCTGTAACATTGCCACAATTCAGACAAAATGTGTACGGAGTTATCTGTAACATTGCCACAATTCAGACAAAATGTGTATGGAGTTATCTGTAACATTGCCACAATTCAGACAAAATGTGTACGGAGTTATCTGTAACATTGTCACAATTCACACAAAATGTGTACGGAGTTATCTGTAACATTGCCACAATTCAGACAAAATGTGTATGGAGTTAGTGGCAGTGGTTTGATGAACAGATCACAAAAGGAATCTATTTTCATTTTGCAATTGTAGTTTTTGTTCTGTTGACTTTTTTGGGTAAGTATGTTTTTGACGAGACCTCGAACACCTGTGTTTCTATGCTAGTGCATATCGATATTCAAAATGCACTTATATGGATGTGCACAAACGGGTCTATATAAGATGATTGACTTTTCAGAAACTTGAAAAAATATCGAAGAGACCATATGATCGAGTTTCCATAAACTCGAACCCCCCCCCACAAAAATCTACATTTTTTACGTTTTTGCGGGGGAATAAGCCCCCCGTACAAAACACAAAAATCTACATTTTTTACGTTTTTGCGGGGGAATAAGCCCCCCTTACCCCCACACCTCCTGCAAATTATATATAGCAACTGTGAGATCGCACTTTAGTGAAAAAAGGGTAAATTTCCCGATCCTCAGTGTACCACAATCTCCATTCAAAAGCTTCAAGTTTTCAAAAACTCTATCAGATTGTCTCGACCATATGATCAACTGATAGGGACCCACACATACACATACAAATATGTATGTATATATTCGAGAAATATTGTACTATGACTTCTGAGTATCTGTTGGTATCTTACTGTCCTTTGTAAAGAGAATAAGAGACCAATGTCTTGGATAATTAGGTTTGCACATTTTCACATGGGGAAGAAATTTGGGTATTATGGTGGATTCTTCTCTGAAATTTTAATGTAGACATTGCAAATACTATTAGAAAATGTTATGGTCTAATTAAGAATATACTCTGGTTGCTTATCTAGTCGAGATAGTCAGGCACTGATTAAGAAGTATATAACCAACATATGCCTTGTTGTTGCATGCAGGGCTTCTTTGTGTGCATTGAGCATCTTACAGTTAGATCTTCTTCTCCTTCTTTCGGCTTTTCCCAGTTAGGGTCGCCACAGCGGATCACCTGTCTGCTCATGATTGGCAGTGGAGTTTTACGGTGTCGAGTTGCCAGCCTGGCACCCAACCTTCCACAGAAGGCACATGCACGCACTCACGCCTAGGGCCAATTTTAGAGTGTTCAATCCACCTACAACATGTCTTTGGGATGTGGGAGGAAACCGGAGCACCCGGAGGAAAACCCACGCAACCACAGGGAGGACATGCAGACTCTGCACAGAAGGCACCCCAGCCGAGAATCGAACCAGAGAACCTCTTGCTGTGAGGCGGCAACGCTAACCGCTGCACCACCGAGGCCGCTCAGCATCTTACAGTTAGATACTAGAACATATTCATAAAACTTTCATGAGACACATAGCTTGTTGTAATTATTTGGCATATAACGACAAATTTAGATTACTCTCCTTGTATTCAGTTGCTTATAGGTTTCTGAGAGAAAACCTGAATTTGTAATGCATGAATAATTGCATTATGGATGTTGTGTTGGATGTAGATTTTCTTAATGTTATTAATATCAGAAATAATTTACTATTTAGATTGCCACCTGCAAAATCAAAGATAAAAGGTTCCTTCTTTCATTCAAGAGCTGGTAGGATTTGGAATTCATTGCCTAGGCATATTTGATCACAAAGCCAATTGCATCTTTCAAGGCATCATTAGATACTTGATTTAAAAAATTAATTGTGCATCAGGAACAGTAATAAAGTAAACTCATAAATGGCTTATGTAGGCCCAGGCTTGTTAAACATGTCACTGAATCATTGAATACTGCATCAACCTTAAAAACTGCTACTGTTTTGTGTTTTACAGTTGTACATATTACTGTCTTCCCGGGTCCCATCTGAAAATGAACTTGCCCCATGAGGTTAAGCTGGCCATTAAACTATAAAATAAATAAAACCTTATACTTGAATTGCCACAGCTAATCAGAAGATAGGTTACTTTTGAAATCTGAGTTTCTTGTTTTGACTCACCATAATAAAGTAACTGAATCCATACATTTTCTTTCCTTAATTCATCTGCGCTGCCTATAGCACCATCTAACTGCCTAATTCTACCCTTTGTAGACTACAGCAAGCTTGCAACTGTCTTACCTCTCCACACTAACCACTCTTTTTTTCCTTAATTTTCTAGGTTGGCTCAAACTTTGTAATATGCCAATACATTCCCAAATTCTTCCACATTTCTCATCTTTTTGTTGCAGTTTGTCCTGTACGTCTGTTCCTGTACTGTAGGATCCTCAAACATCTCTGTGATTACTGTCAATAAATCCTGCTTGCATTAAGTTACATGGTACCTATATTTTCCACTTACATTGCCAGCCTTTGGAGTAACATTCCTTAAATTGTACATTGGCTGAGTTCCTTGTCTGAATTCAAAGCCATAATTTGACATCTTCTCAAGCTGGAATGTGGCTGTGGTATTGGAGTCATATTATTTAATATAAATCACACTAATCAAACTCACTAAATGCAAATACAGGATACAGAATTCTGCAACAAATACTCAGCTAAAACAACTAATGGTGTCTTGCAGGGGAGCCTCTTACATATACTACATTTCATGGTCCTATATCTGTATTCGTTTGATACCTTTTCACTTTTGGCTAACTAAAGTGTGTCTTTTACATTAAGAAGACTGAGAATGCAATTCTAGTGGGAGCTTAAAGTGAGAATTACTTGTTGTACCTAATTATTTGATTTGTTTTTGATGTCTTTTCACTTTTTGGCTAACTGGTGTATGTTCTTACATTAAGAAAACTAGACCTGCAAGTCTAGTGACAGTGGAAAGGTGGTCTGGTCGATCTGATTTCAGAAACAGGAGGGTTTAAAGTGACAATTACTTTCAAGTAGTTTGTACCTTTTCACATTTACATTAAGAAGACTGGGACTGCAGTTCACTTGGCAGTAGAAAAGTAGCCTGATCTGTCTTACTTGGGAATGCACAGGGAGGCTTAAAGTGAAATTGTTGCATCAGCCAGAGGGTTTTTTAGTTGATTTTCCAAGGATGTTCTGCACCTGTTCTCTTGGCTTTCAAATATTGGCTAAAACATTGCACTCCTCCTCAGTGTGTTTTTAGGCAATGCCAAACTGACAAACATTCTGATGTAGAAAAACCAACCCAAGGAATCTAAAGGTGTTACTGCTCAATGTCAGGAACGTAGACAAGAAGCTTCACTGTCTCCAAGCTGTACTCTGCATGGAGAATGTGAACAGCAGTGCAGTTACTTAGTCATGGTTTAAAACTGTGAAAGAGCACCCCAGCAGTGCAGACCAGCTACTGCACAGGCAGGAACCAAATGTGGAGGTGTGCAGTGTACTTCATGACCATATGATCTTAACTTTGTTTTTTTGTATGTTAGATTTGTTAATTAACTGTTTGTACATCATTCAAGCATAGGCCTTCATGTGGCATTTTGTGCAAACCTTTTTTGACCCGGTAGTTATTGGCAAGTGACTGGTTCAGTGAAACTGTTGCACAATAAAACATGGCAATCTTTGAATGTGCTTAGTAACTACTTATTGTGTTGGTTTGTGTTGCATTTCTATTTGTATTGAACTCTGTGGATATTGTAGTTTATAATGCTTTATCAAGGGTTGAGTCTTGTATCCACAGCAGTCATTTATGGACATGTTCATCATGTATACCGTGCTCCCAGTCAGCCTGCACAACTCTGAAATATATAATTTCATCTTTTCTTTAATGTTATTTATGGAGCTTACAGGTTACATGCTTTTGGACATATTGTTCAAAGGCATACACAGTGTTTTTGAAAATATTCAGATTTATGATTTTGTAATAACACCAAATTGTACAACAAATTGCGTGCTGTTTACACATCCATTACATTCACTAAGATCAAGCCTTCTTTCTGCCTTCATCAGTGCTGCATTCAGAGGTCAGATAGCTGCACACTGTCATACATTAGTGCCCACTCATGTACGCTGGCATTAAAAACATCATCACAGCCAGCAAGCTCCACTCTCTCTGGATTCATTTGGATGTCTTGACCAAATACTGGTTTTCTGATGCTACACATTTTTTTTGCACCAGAATCTATTATGTACATTTATAAATTTTGGGTGGACCTTGTATAAATTATCATTAACCTTTTATTATTATTTCCTTTAGCAAAATTCTTTTAAAATACTAATTATACCTTAATCACTTGGATACATTTTTAATGCAAAACACTACAGCTTTTGTGAGAGATGTATGATTACGTTCCTGCTACACTGTGAGTTAATACGTATTCTGTATAAAAAAGTAAATGTGTTTTTTATTGTGCTGTCTTTGACAGATTCTTTTTATGGTCATAAAGAACTTTGAGATTCTTTGCACAAATGGATCGCACACTACTCACTCAATCTGTTATATTTGCATAACATAGTCTTTGTCTTTTTTGCTTGAGATCATTGCATTGTCACAGTAATGAAATACATACGTTTTTTGTGCTTTTTTGGTCTCCCACTGCCTGCTAATCATCAGCTCCATGCAATGTATTGGCCATTCATTCCTCATGCAGTGAGAGTTGTTCTTAACCTCATTCATTTCCCATGATGTAAGCTGCGATCATAGGGCTGTAATACTTGCAGCCACCAGGGAATTTTATGGATGTGGCCTAACCCCACCTCTGGTGATGATGTGGACTCCGTTTCATTGCAGATGGGTTGCCTATGCCCCTAATAAACAGGCTTGTCTGGGTCATGACACACCTCTGCTAGGGCTGCCACAATAACTTGGTTTGACACAACAACATTCCTCCCAGACAAGTGTTCTAATATAACCATGCACAGGTCTTTATTCTCATGTACCACAGAGCTGGGAACCACATTGATATATTTTTCCTTGGGAATCGTACCCTCTTACATACACTCACATGTTCTCAAAAAGCAATTTTTACATTATCAGTGATTATCCAAAGAGAGTTATTCAAGCATCTTTATTACACTATGGGTTGGGTGTTTGGTGCAATGGTTAAGGTGTTTCACTCACAGACACAAGGTACAGGGTTTGATTCTCACCTTAGGAAGGGAAATTGGCAAAGCTTAAAGTGGCACACAAGGGCAGTTAGCCTAGCTGTGAACCTCTCTAATGGCCCCATTTTATAATACTTGCAATCAGGCTGTCAGACTTGTATTTGGTGCCACAAGGCTTTTTTGTGTTAATTTGGAGACTTTGAAGTTTATTCACATTTGTGACTGATATGGCATGTCTGACCTAGGATCTTAAATTCACAGCATAGCAGTGAAGTGAGAAGTCTAGACCATCAAGCATTTCAAGTTATTTATTGCTGCTTGCATATTATGCAGTGAGTTATGGCCCAGGCAGATGTGTATCAACGCATCTAAGTATATGTTTAAACACTAGGGCATAGCTACTGCTGAAGTGACAGATCTATTCAGATGTTTTAGGATGGATGTTTTATTTAAAACTTTTTATCTGAAGTTGTGAAGAAAGTAAAAAACAGG
Source organism: Protopterus annectens (assembly GCF_019279795.1). Taxonomy (NCBI): domain Eukaryota; kingdom Metazoa; phylum Chordata; order Ceratodontiformes; family Protopteridae; genus Protopterus; species Protopterus annectens. The sequence goes on along the minus strand of NC_056742.1, from coordinate 525,319,807 downwards.
GAAAGTGCAAACATATGAAGTTTTGCCGTTTCATCTAACTAAACATGGAATAAAACAAGCCATCCCAAGGCACGTGTACCCAAAACAGCTGAGATAATGTATAGAGATATTTAGTATTGCAAAAACTATAAAAGCTTGACAGTAGTACTGTTTTCTAATGATGTGATATTATTTATGTCCTTACTGTCAATAAATAGTTTCATAGGTTGGTACTAGGCTGTCAGCCCTGGGGCCTATACAAGCCTAGCCATAACAATTCCCTGGCTATTTCTTCCCACACTATTTACTTCCCTGGACCCCTGTCTAGCAGGGCGACTGACGTGATCCCCGGGGTGAATTTCCTTTCTCCCATCCAATCGTCAAGGTTCCTTTTGAAGAGGAACAAAGAGGCGCTCTGCTTGACATATATGGGCAATCTATTCCAGAGTCTGGGGAGTCTCTGGGTCAGGAACCTATCCCTCCAGCATGTTTTGTTTATTGTGATGACAAGGTTTAGATCCCTGGAGCATGTGGCTCTGAGGGTTTGGGATTTCTTTAAGTGTAGCATGTCCAACAGCTCTGGGTTTGACATCGCCTTGTCTGTTAAGCAAAGATCGCCTCTAAGTAGACGATATGCGACAGAGTATAGCTGGAGTTTTTTAAGGCGGTCAGCGTAGGGCATCTGCTTTAGGCCTCTGATTCTTTTAGTGAGGTATTTCTGTGGCCTTTCCAGTTGTTGCAGATGTCTTGAGAGGTACATACCAAACGGGGCATTGTATTCTATAATGGGTCTAATGAGGGATGAGTACAGTGGGACAAGGACCTCCTTTTTTCTGGATGAAAAGCCCTTAGTGATGAGGTGTGCCACATAGAAGGATTTCCTGACTGTTGTGGCGATGTGGTTATCGAAGGTGAGACCACTGTCCACCTGTATCCCTAAGTCTCTTATCAAGCTTTCGGTGTTTAGTGTACTGCCACCTATATGGTAATTCATGGATACATGTTTTTTCCCAAAGGGGATAACTATACATTTTTTGGCATTGAGCTTGAGCCCATGGCTCTGGCACCAAGCATCTGTTTCTGTAAGGCCCTTTTGTAGAGTATCCACATCGTTTGTGGATTCAATAATGGCTCCCAATTTGCAGTCATCTGCAAACTTTGTTAGCCAGAGCCCCTTAGTGTTGGCCTGTACTTCAGAGAAGTAGATGCCAAACAAGAGCGGTCCCAGGACTGAACCCTGAGGTACTCCACTTGTCACTTGTCTGGAGCTGGTTTGGAGTCTGCTACTTTTACAGTGTGGGTTCTGTCAGTAAGCCAGTTAGCAACCTGGGTGACGTAGGGATTAATGCCCAGCTTAGTAAGTTTATCTATGATTCCAGAGTGGGGGATGGTGTCAAAGGCCTTGGCAAGGTCTAGATAGGCTGTGTGGACCACCTTACCCTTGTCCATGGCTCTGGAGACTGATTCAAAGAAGTCAATCAAGTTCCGGAGACAAGATCGGCCCTTCACGGACCCAAACTGGGTGGGGTCCAGTGTTTGAAGGTTGCCAATATCTTTGTTTATAAGTTCCATGATAATTCGCTCCATGGCCTTGCAGATAAGGCTTGTCAGACTAATGGGACGGTAGTTTCCGGGATCCAAGGTGGATCCCCCCTTGTGGAGTGGGATAACTGTAGCTGTGCACCACTCAGTGGGCACGAAACCTGAGGTGAGGCTATGATTAAACATGCCACTTAGGTGAGGTGCCAGTTCATATTGTAGTTCATGTAGTACACAGCCCGGGATGTCATCTGGTCCCATGGATACTGTATTCTTAGCTTTGGAGAGTGCATTTTTTACCTGTGTGGCCGTTGGAATTTGGCAATCTTCCGGTATTGAGATGGGCCATTTAGGGGGTGAGAGGGGGGTGAAGTTGCCACTGAATCGATCTGCCAGGATATTGGCAATATCCTTGGGATCAGTATATTTAATGCCATTCTGTTTTAGCTCAGAGCAGATCTGAGCATTGCCATTTAGATTCTTGACATACTTATAGAATGCCTTGTTGTTGTCTTTGGAATCTTTGGCAATTTTATTTTTGTAACTAGCTTTGGAGGATTTTATGAGGGATCTCAGTTTCTTACTGAGGCTGGTAAGGAAATTTTTTGCATCCTGGGATTTTCCTCTTTTCTGCAACAGTTTCTTCCTTTTGTTGTAAAGTTTGTTTATGGCAGGGGACCACCAGATTGGCTTCTTTGTTTTGGATGAGAGCATCTTGGTTCTATTTGGGATGGCACAATTTATGCATGAGTGGATGTGCTCGTACAGTGCCTTAGTGTAGGATTCAGCAGTTGAACTTTCAGCTCCCGTTGTCATGAAGTTTGTCACTTCTGACTTGAGTAGCATGAAGTTGGCTTTGGAGAAGTTTTTTATGGAAACTTATTTTTCTACATTGATAGTTTATAACACCAATTGGAAACCGAAGGAGGGTGTTGGCTGTAGGAGATACGTTTCAGGCAAAAGCATTGCAGGATAATATCCTCCATAATGCCAAAAAATGTTGACTCTGAGCTGAAAATGTTGATTTCTCTCATTAGTTTGAAGTAGCTGTTTTTTCCCCTTCTGCAAATTTGGAGTGGCCTTGGAACTGGTTATGTGTACAGAGGAGCAGTGGGGGTGAAACACCTGAAAATACCCATGGCAGGAGTTTCAGGAGAGGGATTAAAACAGCTCCCAAATTGTGGTTAGGGGCACATGCACATGCTCTCTCTCTCTCTCTCTCATATATAATTATATATATAGCTATATGTGTGTACATACATATATGGGATGTTCCTCGTGCATACAGCTGCAGTCATTACAGATGGGTTATCCTGCCATCAGGCGGGTCCTCGGTCGGCCGAATTCCAAAGTCTAGGTCTGGCATCGGTTGTCGTCGCTTCTTCCCTGATGTCAGTGCGGCAGGGGTATAAAAGAGGCAACCGACACCATTTTCTTCAGTCTTTCTTGCCGCGCGGTGCCCGAAGCAGAAGCAGTTCGCAAGTGCCGGTCGGCCAGCTCCTGAGATTTACAAACAGTATTTCAGCCGAAGTCTTCTTTAAAGCTAAGTACCCCATTGGGGAAACTTTTCTTGCCTCAGTCCGATGTCAGACAAAGTTAATAATTGCATTTCTTGTGGGAAGCAAATACCGCATAAGGATTTTCACTCTTTCTGTATATCTTGCTTAGGGCCAGACCACGACGTCTCGGCCTGCCGTTTTTGTGCTAGGTTCAACAAGCTCACTATTAAGCGCTGGGCGGAGTTCGCCCTTCATTATTTTGGCAAAAAATTTAATTATATCATGTCGTCGGATACACTGACGCCAGTTTTAGGAAAAAGACGCAAAGACAAGGACCGACATCCGAGGTCCAGTACCAAGACCACGCTAAGGCCGACTACCGGTTCTCTGGTTCTCAGCGAGGCACCTACGCAGCCCCTGACTACCGATGAAACTATTTTACCGGTGTCTTCAGTACCCGAGGTCGCAGGCTCCTCGGTCTCCATTCCCACTGCAGATACCGACGCCACTCTTGACGGGGAAACCGAAAATTTAGTGAGGCCTGCCATTTCTGAAGGTGTCTTCAGGCCTACCACCTTCTCTATTAAAGCCTTCACTAAATCTAAAGCTACCATCAAAACTAAAAAACAAGGCCCTCAGACCCCCTCCCAAGGCCCCATGCCTAAAAAACAGATGCTTAAAATGGCTGAGGATTTGATAACTCTCATCAGGGGTTCTCAACCCCCCTCTGACAAAAGACCCAGATTGGAGGAAGACTACCCTTCCTCAGACCAGGCTTCTATTACCTCAGACCATTCTGAGGACCAGGATTATGCCTATTCCCCTTTTGAAGACTCTGATGCTGAGGAGTCTATTCCCTCAGTCTCCCCCCCTGAGGACTACTCTTTTGGGGAAACCCTGCATACATTGAGGGAGCACTTCCACTGGGAAGGCCAAGATTACTCAGATTCCAAGAAAAGGCTCAGGTAATTGCTACTGCTCCCCCAGCATAGGCCCCTGGCTATCCCTCCTGTTTTAGATATTTTGGATGATGTGTACTCGGAAGCCAGCCTTAATCCTGATTCTTTGCCTCCAGCTCCTGTTAAACCAGATAGGTATTACCGGGTTCCTGATTCTCACCAGTTCCTTTATAAAAGCCACACTGCTGACCAAGAAACAATTTCACAGGGTCCCAAGGGGATAAAGGCCTCTACTGCTAAAAAATCCTTTACCTTCAGAGAGAGATTCCAGAGCATTAGAAAGGTGGGGAAAAAAGGTGTCTACATCAGCCACTTTAACCATGAGGGCATTAAACTGTCAATTTCATATGTTAAAGTACCAACAGTTTTTGTTATCCCAGCTGAAAAGCAAAATGACACAAACAGAACAACCAGATTTGAAAGAGTTGCAGGATTTGTTGCATAGAGCAGAGCAAGTGGTTAAACATACCTTGCAGTGTGGTTTTGATGCTTTAGAGGCCTCATGTAGAGCTGCTGTCACAGGGTCTGTTATACGTAGACATGCTTGGCTCAAAGAGAAAACCTTACCAGATCATGTCAAAGCAAAGTTATTAGATGCACCACTTGAAAAAGATGTATTGTTCGGTGTTAAAGCTGAGGAGGTACTAAAGAAAATGGAGGAAAAAGCGACCTCCATGCTTCAGCAGAAACTAGCCTTCAAAAAATTGGTCCTTTCCTGCCACGGACAGACCTCAAAGGGGCAGATACAGATGCCCAAGGGGTAGAGGACAACCTCAAGGATCTTACAGAGCTAGACAGTGGCAAGCACCAACCCCAAGAGGTGGAGAAGATAGGCCACAGTCATTTAGAAAACAGACACAATTACTTCCCCCTATGCCTGCCAAACAAAGCTATAATGGCAGCACCTTTGGGTGGAAAACTGGCATTATTTTCAAAAAACTGGCACATTGTTACAAAAGCCAAATGGATTCTGGACATTATAGACAGAGGCTACAGGTTCCACTTTCACACCCTTCCAAAAATGAGAGGCTTGCCAAACCTGCCACAAAATCAATGGGCAGAGGCACAAAGACAAATTTCTGCTCTCATGGATATAAAAGCAATTCAAGAAGTACCTGCAAAAGAAGAAGGTCAAGGTTTTTATTCCAGACTATTTCTGGTACCAAGGAAGGACAAAGATTGGAGACCCATCTTAGACCTATCCATCCTAAACACGTATCTACAGGTACCAAAATTCAAGATGCTCACATTACAGCAGCTTCCTCCCATGCTGGGCAAGGAGTCTTGGCTGGTAACGTTGGACCTCAAGGAGGCATACCTGCATGTCCCTATCAGACAAGATTGCAGAAGATACCTCAGATTTCTTGCAGGTTCAACCCATTACCAATTCTCTGCATTGCCCTTTGACTTATCTACTGCGCCCAGAGTGTTTATGAAATGCCTGGCATCAGTAATTGCCTTCTGCAGACAACAAGGAATACAAATCTACCCATATCTGGACGACTGCTTAATCCAAGCAGACAGCAAGGGCATTCTATTGCAGCATCTGGCATTTGTAATAAAACTGTTAAACTACCTGGGATACACAGTGAACAAAAAGAAATCAAAACTAATACCTTCTCAGCGGATAATTTTCCTGGGTGCCAGCTTAAATACAACCACCCAGATGGCCTACCTCACGCCAGACAAACAAGGGCAACTGTCTCAATACTTCAACAAAATGGCAACTTTAACCAGACTAACTGCAAGGAAAGTCCTGCAGGCTCTGGGATTCATGGCATCTTGCATCGTACTGATACCATGTGCAAAACTGCATATCAGGAAACTACAATGGTACCTAAAAAACCTATGGTCTCAACACAGCCACAGCTTGGAAACAATTATACCACTCATTCCATGCCTACAAAAGGAATTTTTGTGGTGGGCTCAAGCATGCCAAAGAAACACAGGTCTCCCTTTATGCTTACCTCAAGCAACTCAAATCATCACAATGGATGCCTCAGACTACGCCTGGGGAGCACACATGGCAGATCAGTGCATTCAGGGAAAATGGTCCCAAAAAGAGAAGCACCTACACATCAACCAAAAGGAGATGCTAGCCGTGCAAAATGCCCTTATGACCTTCAAGGACCTACTGCATCCAGGCCAGCTATTGATAAGGACAGACAACACCACAATCATGTGGTACATAAACAAACAGGGGGAACTCATTCATACCCCCTGTGCAGGCAAGCCATGACCCTGTGGAACACAGCACTGGAATTACAAATTCAACTACAGGCACAATTACTGCCAGGGAAGGAAAACACACTGGCAGACAACTTAAGCAGAAATATGACAGACCCACACGAATGGAAGTTGCATCCTCAAGTCTTCTCAAAGATAACTCAGGCATGGGGACAGCCAGACACAGATCTATTTGCTACCCACAGAAATTACCAGTTGGAAAAATTTCTGTTCAAGGACCTATCATCCACAGGCCTGGAAAGTGGACGCACTCTCCTTCAATTGCACAACATTGACAGTCTATGCTTTCCCGCCTCTTCCTCTACTGACCAAAGTTCTATTAAAAGCCAGAGCAGAGAGGCCACAAATGATTCTCATTGCTCCAGACTGGCCACAACAGCACTGGTATCCTCTCCTAAAGACCCTGTCACACTCACCACCATGGATCCTACCTCTAGTTCCTTTTCTGTTGTCCCAGCACAACTACAAAACCCTTCATAGCCAGCTCAAAACCTTAAATCTAACTGCATGGAGAATACCTTAATTTCCCAACAGACTCTCCTCTCCAAGGAGGTGCAGGATGTCATCTTGGAGGCCAGAAGACCCTGTACTAGAAAAACCTACTCCGCCAAATGGAAACAATTTTGTTCCTGGAATCAAGAAAAGGGCCAGAATCCTTGAGTAATAAATATACCTAAAATTTTACAGTACCTAGCTGAGATGTTAAACAGTGGCCTTTCCTTCTCCTCCATCAAGATCCACGCTTCAGCCATTTCTGCACAATACAATACAGATCCTCCTTTATTCTCACATCCTCTATTAAGGCAGTTCCTCAGAGGGGCAAAAAATATAAAACCCCCACGGAAACCACCAGTCCCAGCTTGGGACCTCAACTTCATATTGGAAAAGCTGACCCTGCCTCCCTTTGAGCCGGCTTCTTCAACAGAGCTACAATACTTGTCGTGGAAAACAGCCTTCCTTCTGGCTATTACCTCAGCACACAGGGTTTCAGAGCTACAGGCCCTCATCGCTGTGCAACCATTCATCATTTTCCATCAGGACAGAATTTCCTTATGAACCAACCCTACCTTCATGCCAAAGGTTGATCCAGTGTAGCTTTGAATCAGACTATTCATTTACCTACCTTTTATCCAAATCCACAGGACAAAGGAGAGAGACTACTACATTCCTTGGACATTCACAGACAACTTTGTTATTACTTGGACAGAACAAAGTCCTTCAGGAAATCTGAGCAGCTCTTTGTGTCCCATGCTACAGTTGCTCAAGGAAAGGCAATTTCCAAACAGACAATTTCAAAATGGATAGCCCACTGCATACGCTTTTGTTTGTTTCATGGAAAATCTGTGCCTGTATACATCAGATTCCACTCCACCAGGGCTACAGCTACCTCTACAGCTTTCCTCAGGGGGGTCCCTACCAAGGACATTTTGGAAGCAGCTACTTGGAGTTTAGTGCACACTTTCTCCAAGCATTACCACCTTCCACTATACTCTAAATCTAGAGCGGGCTTTGCCACAGCAGTCCTGCAGGGCATCCTAGCCCCTCCTAGTTCCACTTAGTACCTACCACCCTTACTTAGCTTTGGGATTCTACCCATCTGTAATGACTGCAGCTGTATGCTCGATGAACATAGTACAGTTTTGTACCTACCATAAATGTAGATGTTCGAGTGCTCATACAGCTGCAGTCCAGGTTACCCTCCCACCATCCCCTCTTAGGACAGGCCTTATGACAAACACCTTTATCATACAACCTATTTGGGGTATTCTTTTATGGTGTATTTGCTTGCAACTACTGTTTTCTGATTTATCTACATTGCATGTTTGCATAATATTATGTGTTGCCTTCCTTCTGGGGGCACCTGACATCTGAGGCAAGAAAAACTGAAGAAAATGGCGTCGGCTGCCTCTTTTATACCCCTGCCGCACTGACGTCAGGGAAGAAGCGACGACAACCGACGCCGGACCTAGATTTTGGAATTCGGCCGACCGAGGACCTGCCTGACGGCAGGATAACCCATCTGTAATGACTGCAGCTGTATGAGCACTCGAACATTTACATTTATGGTAGGTACAAAACTGTACTTTACCATTACTACATAGACAGCCCATTCCATCAAAACCGACTTCACCGACACGGCAGATCATCGACAACTGAAGAGCTGACATTTCCCACACTGTAAGTAACCATTTGGCCATCAACCTTCAAAAACCACCAGCAAAACAAAGCCAACAATGTGGGGGGTTATGACACCCACACCCCCTAGATGGGGGGTTTTGCACCCCCACACCCCCCTTAATAATTATTTCAACTCCAAGAACGTACTGCTGCGGGGGTAAAGGAAAAGTTTATGTTGATGGCCAAACGGTTACTTACCATGTGGAAAACGGCTCTTCAGTTGTCTATGATCTGCCGTGTCATTGAAGTCTGTTTCGATGGAATGGGCTGTCAATATAGTAATGGTAACCTCTCATATATATATATATATATATATATATATATATATATATATATATAATATAAAACACACACATATGTGTGTTTGTGTGCGCACGCTTGCATAAAGAGCAAGAGGTCCGTCACCTTGGATGTATCCATGCATTGTATACACCCTGAATTTTTTCAGTAAAGCCTGTAATCTTAATTGAAACTGTATAAATATTAAATAATGGCAACTGAAGATTTTCTCACCTGCAGTTCTTATTACTGTAAGCGTGCCTCTAACTGAAGAAGAACTGGGAAACAGGGAGGAGTGGAAATGAAGGGAGGTGAAGAGGAGGAAGAGGTACCCCAGAGTTGCGAAGATGCAGCCTTTTGAGGTATAATGAGGATAAATAGAACCCTGGTATGTCAACTAAGGGAAGCATTTGGTAGAAGTCAGGATGTAGCGACTCGACAAAAATAGATACCCCCATTATAGATAATATCAGGCAAGAGTGAGTCATTTTTGAAAGTAAGAGGTTTTCCTTTTAGGTTTTAAAAAAACTAACTAGAAATGCAAGTAGTGTGGGGAGGAAAGAAGGGTCTTATCAAAGTTCTTATTTTTTAATGCAGTGTTTGTTGAAAACTAAAACTTCAAAACAGCATTTAATTTTGGAAAAATATTGAGGAGGAGAAAACTGTGTTTGATGCACTGTACATGGCTTGGGATGATTGTCACCGTTGAAGTGACACCCTGCCTCCATGTGCAAAACTGGCAAAGGGGAGGATGGATGGATTCCTTATATACCAATGACTTTTGAATTAATTCAACAAAACGGCCAAAAACTGTGATTCTTGCCTACTGCCATTTTTCTTCATGTGACATATATTAGCTACCATAACCAGCCATGTTTGTTGCAGCAAAAATGACTGACTTAGTCCCACTATGATATCTGGCAGGCCAGCAGTCAGTAGTACACTTATACAAGCTGTACCTTCTATAACCAGAATGCTAGGAAGTCGGCAACACTGTAACCTTTGAGGCCTTGCTTATGGGCAACAGTTTTGCTTTGTTGTGGAATTATAGAAAATGGAAAAAGAATACATTTAGTCAAGTTATTTTGTTTAAGCATTTTGGATCACTTTAAACATGGGAGCCTTTCATTGTGCTGTGGCACTGAAAAGCTACACGAGTTTTAATCGTTTGATTTGATGTCTGGATTAAACTGGCACTGTTGATGGAGAATTGATAAATTACACTTCTTCACCTGCCAAATGTGTTTGAACCTGTCAATCAAGTTGAACAAAGACATTGTTCAAAACGAAGGTTGTAGCAGAGTCCATGTGGACTTACTGAAGGTGATTTTGTCAGAATGGGCTCCAAATGTAATTTGTGGTCTGATATGTAAAGTTGAGGAATGCAGCACGGGCTGTTTTTCCTTATGGAAAACTTTACCAAATGAAATGTTGACTATCTATGCTGGCTGGCTCGTTTGTTTTACATTTTAAAGACTTAAATGAATTAAATGTTAAAATGTAATGTTTGTTTTGTCGGGAGTAATGCATAATTAATAGAAAATTGTTAACATCAAGCTGCATGCAGAAATGAATATTTTGCTATACAGAATATAGTTTTTCACAAAAATGTGTAAAAAATATCTACATGTGTACTGTTTATGTTGGAATATTTCTGAAAAGTATTTATATCTAAGAGGTTGAGCATTGTAGGGAAATAATGAGTCACTCAAGGGTGTTTTGAAGCCTGATACCACTGGAAGAGGGACCCCCACACCCATGGAAAGTGTATTATTTCACTATAGCACATAACCAGGGGGGAGGGGGGTGCATTTTTGCAGTTAGTAAGTACTGTTGTCATTTTCCAGCTGTGAAACAGTTTTCACCATACTACAAAGGATTTTCATTAACATTTATTTTTTCAAGAAAAAGCGGTTCCTCATAAAGAATGTTAATCAAGTAAAAGTGATTTGGGAAGCAGCACATTATTCTGTTGGAATTCACAGCTCCCTGTTGATCTCCAATTTCCTTTGGTAATTTCCCTCAGAAAGCTGGAACTCCTGATTTAAAGCCTGACGTGAGCATTAAGGATAGTAGGCTTTCTGCCAACATGGACGCCAAGCCAAGCAGCTATTAACCATAGAGCTGTATAATGGCCTGGGTCTGGTGTGTTATTCTTTGTCCATTATGAGCAAAAGCAAATGGTGTAGCAGACAGAGCAGAATAAACTGTAGAAACACTTACTTATATATGTGGGTTAACCAGGTGAAGGGCTGTGTCTGCTAACCAGGTGAAGGGCTGTGTCTGCTAGCACTTATGAGCCATAGTCTGGCATCATTTAGCAAAGATTTGCATTCAGACCTCACCAGAAGAATCAGGACTGTAATGAAGAGAGAAAAAATTTTCAAAAACAGGTGCACAACTTTATGAAGTGACAGGATTTTCTTCAATGTAACCATTGAAACTAGAAAAAAATGCTGTTCTTTGTGGCAGTGTGCTTGAAGTGACAGGACAACCATATTCCTACTCAAGGTGTTTAATGCAAACACTGATTATTAGGCAATGCATGCTTTGCATTTACTACTTCTCAGCCCTTAAGGAGCACAGCTACAGGCCTGGACTTGTCTGCTATGGGCCTGTCTTAGTCAGTATGCATTGTGGGAACTATCTACAGCAATCAGGCTGTCTATTTTGCATACCATACATTGCATAAAGCAGGGTGAATCTGTTATATACTGCAATGGTACAGCAGTGATGCAGAGACATGACTGAAATACTCTTTAACCATGTAGTAATAAATACATACTTAAGAAATATTTTATTAAAATATTTAAATATTTTATTTTTAGTTTGTTGAAAAGTTCAACATGTTAAGAAAATTAGTTGTTTGCAAGTATTTTGGTATGTGGACAGAGAACAAGTGCATATACACTTATTACACAATCTGTAAAAAGTTCAGTGATGTGTATTTGGAGAAGATGAATGACGGAATGTGTCATCCTCCTCACAAATTGAATCATCATATTTGCAGGATGGAGACACCTGAATTCAACTCCTTCAGCTATAAGGAAAGCAGCTACCTTCTGCTTAGTCCTATTAGAGGGGAGAGACATCCTTCCAAGTATTGCAGGACATATTAACATAGGCTCTCTTCATTTCAACATGTGACTTAGAATCCAAGCTTTTTTCAACACTTTGCTGCCAGATAAAGAATCCAAAGTTTTGGAAGGGGTAGGTAACAGGATGTTATTTTCTGCTACTTTGGGCCTTCCCCTTTGATGGTCACAATTTCCCAGTCTAATGCTCCCTGAAGGAATCAGGATCTGAAAAAGTTGTCAGTCACCTGATTTTGGGGTCAGGAAGTCTTTGAAAATTGCCTTTAATAGAACATCTTCAATTTTATTTCCCATACTCAGGCTGTATTTGACTGTGTTGATGCCATGGCTCAGGTTTTCCTCCTTTAAGGCTAAGCTGTGGCAGCCATTCTAGGTGACCCTTGTTTGCACGTTCCTTTTTAGAAGGCTTTGCAAGACTTGGAAGAGTACCTCCAACACAGAGGAGTAAGGCACTGCGTACAGTCCACTATCTCTACAGTGACAATCACCATTTATTTTCTTCTTTCTTTCTAAGCCTTCCCACTTCTAAAAGAAAAGGGCTACCTAGGATTATGCATAGGGCTACCTAGGATTATACACAGTAGCCTTTCCGGCATAGGAAAAAAAGTGAACAAAAAAAAAAAAAACCACTCGTGCAGACCTGAGATTATGATACATCAGAAAGCATCCCTATGGGGCGTGGCCAAGATGGCGACCTGGTAACAGCACTTTCTCACAGCTCTCTTTCCTCAGTAATATTTCTGACAGGAATTTTAAGAAAAAAACAACAATAAGATATTTTCGCTACTAACCACTTTCTAATACCCAGAGACATGAGAACAATTTTTATCAACTTTCATTGGAAAATTCCTGTCAAATTAATTACTAGAAAATCAACAGCAGCACCAGCTACTCAGAATGAGTCATCTCAGGAATCCACCTCAGGACCCAACATTCAAAAAGGATTTACATTCACTTATTTTAAATATTCAGGAGTTGACAAATAAAATAGATAAGATGGATAATAAATTGGACTCTTTTAAAGAAAAATGTACTCAACAACTTGAACAACTTCAGGAAATGTTCACACAACAGAAAGGTCAAATTTCTGTCATTGAACAGTCCTTAAATGACATTGATTCCAGACTCCTGCAAGAAGAACAACAAACTGAATTTTTACTGCAACAAAATACACATCTTCTGGAGAAAATAGATGACCTGGAAAATAGAATGAGAAGAAATAATATCTGAATATATGGTCTGCCAGAAAAAGCAGAAGGGGATAATATAATAAACTGTCTTACTACCTGGATCCCAAATGTATTAAAATTACTGGAAGCCCTTTCTTTTGGAATAGAACGTGCACACAGGTCATTGTCAACTTCAGGAAATGCATCTTTAATCAAAAACAAACCAAGATCAATAATTGTTAAACTTTTCTCCATGCAAGACAAGGAACTCATCCTCAAAAATGCTTGGACTAACTCACCCATTAAATATAATGATGCGTTAATTAGATTTGACAATGATTACTCTACAAAAGTGGTTTTCAAAAGAAAAGAATTCATGCCAATAATAAAAATCTTGAAAAAGAAACAACTAAAGACCCATCTTTTGTTCCCAGCAAGACTTCGTATATTCCTTCCAGTGGGAATAAAAATATTTGAAACTGTAGTAAAATAAAATATCTTACTACAAACAACATTTTAACACAGGAAGAATCTATGGATTGGACAAATAGTACACCAAAAAGAAATGCAGAAGTAAACCGCTGGAAGACTGTTGAACAGAAGAAAAAAAAAACTAAAGGACAAATAACTTATATGTTACATGTACCACAAAACTTTAAACATTGTTAACAAGAAATCTTCCAGTCATTAATCACAGTAATATATCAGGTACAGTTTCTATTTATTTTATCTTACTTAAAATCTAGAATAAATATAAACTGGGTAAATTAACATTATCATTTAGGTCTATCCAAACATATTTGAAACTTAATAACAATGTTTTTATTTCGCTACGTCTCTGATTTAGTCATCAACAAACAAAATGTATATAGCAATATGTTCAAGATATATGCAAATGGATATCTGGTTTAATCAGATATAACCATTTCACCATATATTTAACTATATTAGCAATTTGTTATAAAATCTTTGAATGCACCATTCATATAATATGTCTAATCTAAGTTTTCCGATTGGGCAGGGAGGGGAGCGGGACAAATGTATTTTTTGAAAAATTATATATTTATGTTAAATGAGTTGCATAGTTAAAGTACTTAATCCATTAATGTTGTCGTAATGATTTGCTTTACTGAGATAGAAAGACAGCTTGGGTGTGCGCACATGTCTGGTTGTATGGATTATGATGTTGCATCTCAGTACACCTCATGGACTCTTATTGTGTTTTTAACGTATATATACAAAGCTTCCTTACTGGAAGGGGGGATAATGTTGTGTTTATTGAAGATGTTTGAACTGTGTTATAGCTATGCAGTAGAAAAATGTTTTCACGAGCGATACTTTGAAAGATAAGAAAAATCTTCGCTACTTTTCCTGCTCCGTTCACGAGACAGCAATCTCAAATATGCATACAAGTAATATATAAAGGTTGTAATTTTCACTGTAACCACTTTGTGATTGTCTATGACGCCCTTTAAATAATATGTAAATGCAATATCATTAGACAAGGAAGTAAATCTCAAAACAAGCACATCTTAAAACTCTTCGACTAGCAGAAGAAAAATAATCTGTATGTAGAAGATTGAGTTGTGCTGGATGGTTATAGTTAGTTAAGAGTTTAAACCCTTACATGTTATTACAGTAAATTATTCTACACCAATAGAATGTCATATTGAATCTTTTATAAGAAGTAAAGCATTTGGTGCTGTTTGTTTTACTAGCAAGTGTCATGTAGTATGTCTCGCATATAACATAGGAATGTCTTGCATATAATACAGATAAATATATGCAAAAATAAATATTACCACAAGCGATGCCTTGAAAATCAAGAAAAATCTTCACTACTTTTCCCGCCCTGTCCAGGAGACAGTAGCCTTAAATACATACGCAAGCAACACCCAAATATCTTATGTCTCATTGCGAGCACTTCATGCTTGCGTATAACATCCTTTGAATAAAATGTAATTGCAGCATTCCTGGACAAGGAAGTAAATTCCAAAACGAGCACTATTTAAAGTGCTAGTGCACCTGAATTACAAAGCTACATGTCGACCCTTTAGTGTTACTGATTATTACTGAACATTTAACACACCTAAACTAAATAAAATATGATTAGATTTAGTAAACAGACACCAAACAAATTTTCTAATAGGTTCTTTGTATACTAACAGAAATAGCAACCCACGCATAGTTATTGTTAAAAAAAAGTTAAATATTGTTAGATATACAGAAAGGCAATACTCTATACATAGTTATATACATCAATATTAAGAATTTCTAATACTAGAATAGCTGTGTGGGTTCATAGATTGTTATGAGATTATCAACCCTGGGACTTCTAGAAGTCTAGTCATTGCAGTTCTCTGGCTATTTCTTACCATATTGCTTGCTTACCTGGACACCTGTTTGCCGGGGTGACCGTTATGATACTCAGGATGATTTTCCTGTCTCCCGTCCAGTCATCGGGGTTCTTTTCCGGAGTCTGGCCAGTCTGTGGGTCGGGAACCTATCTCTCCACTATGTTTTACTTCAGTATTTTGAATCTTAAAATATGTAAAGACTATTATATATACGTTTATAGGTTCATAGGTTCATAGATTAGTACTAAGCTAACTGCCCTTGTGAGCCATTTTAAGCCTAGCCAATTATCCCTTGTGAGACAAACCCTGCACATTGTGTTTGTAAGGCAAACACCTTAACCATTAGGCCATCCTCCCAACCCCATGTATATGAGTTTATATGGGTCTATATGACTTGGTCGACAGTTCATTTGATTGACACTCATTTGGTCGACAGTTCATTTGGTCGACAAGCAGATTTGCCCCCTTCCCCAATGTTGTGCAACCCTGGAGTTGATATATATAGTTAGGGGGGGTGTGGGGGGCACAGCCCCCTACATTGGGGGGTGTGGGGGACGAAACCCCCCACCTAAAATGCCTGTCAACCAAATGAACTGTCGACCAAATGAGTGTCAATCAAATGAACTGTCGACCAAGTCATGTAGACCCATATATATATATATATATATATGTGTACATATGTTGTCATATAAGCCGACACAATTTTAGTAAAGAGTTCTGGAATATGACTTGGAAAACTACTTTCCCAAAAGTTAAAGAATAATAAATCTAATTATTTCATAAAGAGTGAGGAAGAAAATGGGAAATATTCACACAACTATATTTATTTATTTTTATTTTATTTGCAGTTGGTTTACCAGGATAGTCCATTGGGCCAAAATGAACCCGTTTTCATTGGAGTCCTGGGGAGAAAAGCTCCAGACAATATAGATTACAGTAGGTATTAGACATACTTAAACATTATTAAAATCACAGTAGACAAATACAAATGCAATGCACAACAATTACAGTTAATGTAAGTGTTAAAAACTGATGGCAGATTATAAGGGATTATACATAAATTCAAAATTCTACTAAAGTTATTTCAAAAAGAGAGTTCAACATATGAGAGGTAGAGTGTAGAGTATTCTTACACATTCTGTAGTAATAACAGGAATGTGAGAGTTATGGATAATGAGAGAGAGAAATCAAGGGTGTAAGCAGGACTAGGAGGAAATGGGGATGTTCAGTGCAGTTAAGTAGGGTGGGAGCGAGAGCATTCCCACTGGGAAAGGAGATGTGAATGAAGAGATTGTTTGAACATAAAATGGTTAGAGGTAGTATGGATAGATGATGGTAGAGAGTTCCAGAGGCGAGCTAACCCATGTGAGAGAAGATATTTGCCAGGTGGATGGGTTGGTTTGTACACTTCTAATAGATTTTGGTTGTTGTAATATTCTATCAGGTATGTGCATTTTAAACACAGAAGAGAGGGAGGGACCAGAGGGAGGGGTTGAAAATAAGTTTATGAGCAAGGGATAGTTGTGTATAGGTGAGCTGATGGGGTAGTTCTAGCCATTTTAGTTGGATGTGGAGAAACAGTACCGAGGTGGTGGAACCTGGCAGTCGCTCACAATTGCTGGTGAAAAATACGTAAATGTTCCTATAAATACGAACTGGAGTAATGAATATTCTTTCAGATGTTTCACTCAACAAAGACTCCGTGCTGTTGTCACCCTTTATTGCAAATATTATTACCTAGGTTTCATCCGTCTCCACGGACTTCATCAGATTACAAAAACTTTGATGTACAACCTGCTTATATATCTTAGATCAATTGAATAATTACATCAATTAAATTAAATTAAATTAAATTAAAATAAAATTAAATTAATCAATCAATTAATCCTGGATGAACACCTTTCATTTAAAAACACAAATAAAATGTGTGTATATGTTGTATGTATAATAGATATTAAAAAGTTAAAAAAGTTAAAATTCATTGGACATTGTCTTTATAATCCACTTAAACAATCCACTTGGCACAATATATAGCCATGACAAGTATATTATATACCCATGTAAAAATAATAAAATTTAATATTAAGATTTATGAAAAATTATGTTTCAATATTTTGTATGTTATGACAAACAACATTTAATATTGCATGTAGATATATCAAATATTACAAAAATATATATAAAAATGTGTATAAAAATGTGTTAAAACATGAAACATGTTGTGTGTATGTATATGTACATCATTGGATGTTTTAAATATATTAAATAGCCAACATTCAAATTTAAATGTATAGAGATGTGAAGATGTATAAATCCATTAATATATACATTTTTATATAAATATATATACATTAATATTGAAAACTCATATAAATTGTAAAATTAAAAAATCAAAAAATCTATGTAATATGAAAATATACATTGTGTACACTTCCACAAAAAATATATATATATATGTTGTGATGGATATTGTTTGTTAACTTATAATACCTTAAAAATTATGTATGTTTATTATCTTCCTTTAATATTTTTTAGCTTAAGAATCGGTTTTATACTACAACACTCATTAATACCAGGCCAATTGTATGCATTCAACTTAATCTGCATTTTTAATTCTTCTGCATCCAAGTCATAGGTGGTAATCCTACCTTGTTGATCCTTAATAATTTGTGATGCCCCGAAAAATCTAAAGTAATGATTGGTGTTCTGTGTAACGTGTCTAGCCAAAGCGTTAGTACACTTAGATCTTTTGATATCATTTAAGTGCTCCCTAATTCTGTCTCTCATGTGTCTACTCGTCTTTCCTACATAGAACGCATCACATAGTTGACATAAAGCTATATAAACAACATTGGTGGAATAACAATTAAAGTGACTCCCTATTTTAATGTTACAATGATTAACCCTTATGTTCTTACCTGTGATGCAAATGTATGGGCATATAGAACACCTACCACACTTAAAATTGCCCAATTTCTTGTTACATGCCACTGCGTTATTGTTAGTAGCCCTCTCAAATAATTCTTTGAGTGATAGATCCTTTTTAAAAATATATGTAATATTACCCTGAAACATTCTTCCTAGGTTATCAATTACCATTAGTTGCCAATTTTTATTGATTATTTTCTTAATATTGTAAGAAATATCATTAAATGTTGTAATATAAAATGGAATGGAATTTAAATCAAAATTCGTATTTAAATAGTGCTCAGTTGTCATATTATCTTCAGACGTAAATCCACTAATAATAGCTTTGTAAATACCTGTGTCCCTCTTGTTTTTAACTTCATTTAACACATTTGTACACAATTCCTCTGGATATCCACGATTAATAAACAGAGACTTCATAAAATTTAATTCATCATAAAATTTGGAATTGTTGCTCACCATTCTTGCAGCCCTGACCATCTGGCCTTTAACTATGGCTTTTTTCTGATGGTCAGGATGCCAACTTGCATAATGCAAGTACGAATTTGAAAAAGTAGACTTCCTAAATATATTAGATTCCAATTTACCACTAATTCTGTCTACTGTGAGTCTAACATCCAAGTATGTAATAGTATCTCTATTCATTTCGTGTGTGAATCTCAAAATCCAAATACTGCTATTAATGTACTCGATGAAAGTCTCTAATTCAATTTGCTCCCCATCCCAAATGAAAAACAAGTCGTCCAAAAATCTTGAATAAAATTTTACATGGGTATAATATTCGGTTTTAAATAAATAGTTTAGTTCCCAGAAGGTCATAATAAAATTAGCAAACATGGGGGCACATGCTGCCCCCATCGCCACACCGTTGACCTGTCTGTAATAATTCCCATCATAATATATATAATTGTGCCTTAAAACAATATCCATAAGTTTAGTTAGCAAATTAATTTTGTCCTGATCATATAATTTAGTTTCAAATAGCTGTTCCTCTAACCATACCAAACCTATTTCATGCGGTATAACTGTAAATAGGTTGTTAACATCCATTGTGACAAAAATATAATTATGATTAAATTTAAATAAGCTTAATTTACCTAAAACATCCCACGAATCCTTAAGTACATGGGTAAACTTGGTCATTCCCATCTTTAGGTAATGGTCCAAGTACTGACTGATAAAGTGTGTCTTATTTCTCTTTCCGTCGACTATGGGTCTAAACTGTAGATTTTCTAATCCTTTGTGTATTTTAGGTATTCCGAAAATACCACTCACCACTGGACATTCGTTACTTAAAAATTTCCACTCCACTTCTGTTATTTCACCTTGGTATAACATATCATCTAATGCCATGTCTATTCTTTTGTTGGCAATATTAATTTCATTTAAACTAACCTCCTCATATGACTCACCTAATAGCATCGAGGTCATGTATGTGATATAGTCATTCTTTTCCACTACAACAACCCCACTGCCCTTATCGGGTTTCATAATTCTTATGTTATTAGTATTAAGAATCTTGTATAAAATATCCTGTTCATGATTGGTCAAATTAGTGTTCAAAGGTTTCTTATAATTGGAATAAAACTGTCTCATTTCTGTTTCACATAATCTTTCAAACATCGCAACCTTGTCGTTCATAGGTGGATTATATACACTAGGTTTATTTAGTGCACTTCGTTGACCATTGATATTGTAGTCAGTAGTATTCCCCTGAAATAAGATTTTTAAATTCACTTTGCGTGAGAAAAGTTTTAAATCCAATATTGTATTAACCAAATTCCCTTTTCTACAAGGTACGTAGTTAAAACCCTTTGAAAATAAATTCACTGTATTGATGTCAAAGATAGTGGAAGTGTAGTTATATAACTTGTAATCCCCTTTGCTGTTGGTAATAACTGTGGGGTTCTTAAATATTACATTGTCGACCAAGGTGAGTGTACATACAGAAACATTGTCTCGTAATGAACAACCAACTAATGATTTTTCACATGTTAACTCATTGTTATTACTAGTCTGTAAATCATGTGTTTCTAACAAATTATTACATTCATTTAAGTGAAAACCCTGTTCAAAAGGAATATCATACACAGTCAATTCACACAAACTCTGGTCCTCGGTATTAGTAAAGTTCAAAGGCAATGAACTAGTGTCCTTTAAGGAAATATTGTCACTAAAAAGGTTAACCAAAGAATTGGCTTCCCCCATGTCGAAATAATCCGAAATAGTCGTCGTGTTCTCAACATTGTTAATGGACGAAGATCCATTAACCAGTGCGTAAGTGTGGTTACTGTTCGTGCTATAATGTCTAACAGTCGCTTCAACATCAAGCGTACTTTGATTGGATAACATAGGTGGTATGGTAAAGTTGGAACAGGTACTAAAAGTCTGGTTACTTACAATTTCAGTTGGACATATCGGGTCTGCCTCTATGAGGTGAGGGACGCCAACGGCTACTTGCGCGCCCTCCATGCGTTTTTTTTTAAACTGATGTGTTTTCGCGTTTGTTAAATCTCTCTTCGGGCGTGCACCAGTATATCCCAAATCATCTTCTTCGTAAGGTAAATGCTGGTTTCTAATCCTCTCCGAGCGTCTCACTACATCCTCTCCAAGGTCTTCCACTGAATGCTCCCGCGCCGAATCTCCATGGTCGTCACAGGAAGTGATGTCATCTAGTTCATCAAGATTACCGCCCCTCTTGCGCATTGGACCATTTCCATGGTTACCTTCAATTCTTTTAGATTTAGGATATACATGCCCCAACTGATAGATTTTTTTATCCCTTGTTCTTTTTTTGGTAAATGTTATCACAGCTGTGGTCAATGTCCTTAATGATGTTTACATAATTCGTGTAATATTGCTCAAATAATAAATCCTGGCTTATATTCTGATTGAGAAGCTCCAATTCACACAAAAGATCGTCGATTTTTTTAGAGTTGTACCTAATCATAATTTCCATGAGCTCCAAACCTGTTTTGTTGAATAGTTCGTGTAAATCATTGAGCATGTCTTGCTGAGAATCACATCCGTTAGGGTATCTCCATAATCTTAACCCCTTGGGAACCATACCCAATTCAATGTTTCTCCTCCGATATCCATTCTCCATTTGTGTTCGCTTAAGTTTAAACAACTTTCTCTCAAACTCCCTGAGCAGTTCTTTCATGGGTTTGTGAATGTGCACGTCACTACTATTTGTGACAATTTTATCGCTGTTAAAAAAATAACTATGGGTTTTCCATGAATCACAGTTATACGAAGCACGTTGACCATTGTTAGCTACGGGGGTGGTGTTAACAGTTGCCCCCTGCTTACCACTATGTAAATTGTCAGATAGAGGGGTTGGTTGAGTGAGAGGCAACCCCAAACTTCCCGTAACTGCATCGTTTTGTGTTCTTTCATTACCCATCAACTTGTTGATTAATGTGGCATGCTCCTTCAATTGTTCGTTGACTTGCCTCAGAATATCCATCACGTCAGCGGTGCCTCCCTCGGCATCCATTCGGAACAGCCGCAAACTAGTAATTAACAAAAACCCAAACCACAAAATTCTCCGATGGATGTGGAGAAACAGTACCGAGGTGGTGGAACCTGGCAGTCGCTCACAATTGCTGGTGAAAAATACGTAAATGTTCCTATAAATATGAACTGGAGTAATGAATATTCTTTCAGATGTTTCACTCAACAAAGACTCCGTGCTGTTATCACCCTTTATTGCAAGTATTACCTAGGTTTCGTCCGTCTCCACGGACTTCATCAGATTACAAAAACTGTGATGTACAACCTGCTTATATATCTTAGATCATTATATCTTAGATTATTAAGGATCAACAAGGTAGGATTACCACCTATGACTTGGATGCAGAAGAATTAAAAATGCAGATTAAGTTGAATGCATACAATTGGCCTGGTATTAATGAGTGTTGTAGTATAAAACCGATTCTTAAGCTAAAAAATATTAAAGGAAGATAATAAACATACATAATTTTTAAGGTATTATAAGTTAACATACAATATCCATCACAACATATATATATATATTTTTTGTGGAAGTGTACACAATGTATATTTTCATATTACATAGATTTTTTGATTTTTTAATTTTACAATTTATATGAGTTTTCAGTATTAATGTATATATATTTATATAAAAATGTATATATTAATGGATTTATACATCTTCACATCTCTATACATTTAAATTTGAATGTTGGCTATTTAATATATTTAAAACATCCAATGATGTACATATACATACACACAACATGTTTCATGTTTTTAACACATTTTTATACACATTTTTATATATATTTTTGTAATATTTGATATATCTACATGCAATATTAAATGTTGTTTGTCATAACATACAAAATATTGAAACATAATTTTTCATAAATCTTAATATTAAATTTTATTATTTTTACATGGGTATATAATATACTTGTCATGGCTATATATTGTGCCAAGTGGATTGTTTAAGTGGATTATAAAGACAATGTCCAATGAATTTTAACTTTTTTAACTTTTTAATATCTATTATACATACAACATATACACACATTTTATTTGTGTTTTTAAATGAAAGGTGTTCATCCAGGATTAATTGATTGATTAATTTAATTTTATTTTAATTTAACTTAATTTAATTGATGTAATTATTCAATTGATCTAAGATATATAAGCAGGTTGTACATCACAGTTTTTGTAATCTGATGAAGTCCGTGGAGACGGACGAAACCTAGGTAATAATATTTGCAATAAAGGGTGACAACAGCATGGAGTCTTTGTTGAGTGAAACATCTGAAAGAATATTCATTACTCCAGTTCGTATTTATAGGAACATTTACGTATTTTTCACCAGCAATTGTGAGCGACTGCCAGGTTCCACCACCTCGGTACTGTTTCTCCACATCCATCGGAGAATTTTGTGGTTTGGGTTTTTGTTAATTACTAGCCATTTTAGTTGTTGGAGAGAGGAGCAATGGTGGATGTAAGACTTTTGGTTGGTAGCAAACTTGGCGATTTTATTGTAGCAGGAGGAAAGTTGTTTTTTCAGGGAGATTTGTAGATTAGTTAGTAGTGGAGCTCCATATAGAAGGGAGGGAATAAGAAAGGAAGTAGAGATAGTGATTTTAGTGGCAGTTGTAAGGTAGTGGTTTTTGTCGATGGAGCATCCCTAGTTGTAGTTGGTTATAGTATAGAATAAATAATATTCTTATAGCACTGATACTACATGATAGAGACTCTAGAGGTGGAAAATTACCCTAAACAAATTGCGAATATAATGAAACTATAATCTAAAAAGAACATGGGTATTATGAGAATTTAACCAAAATAACTAATTAACAAGGTATTGGAGTCTTTGCAATGTGAATTAAAGCAAATGTGTCATGTTGGATTGATATGTGAATTGTTCTACTAAGATGAAACAAATTTTGTTAAATGTAATTGGAAAACTGTTTTTGTAACTCTGATTATAAGAAACTCTGCAAGTAAGATTTAGAAAGTATAAGCAGGTTATTGATGTATAAATATTATTGCTTTCACACGAATTTGCATATAATTGTCTATTAGCTGATCATATTAACTCATTAATATATGTAAATAGTGACATACTAAGCATGAGGTTAAGAGAGATTAGTTTAAATATTAGTCACAGATTTAGAAGGTTTGTGTGGGTACTTGTGTTACTCATGCAAAGAGGTATATTACCTCATAGAGATAGGAAAAGGTGTAATAAATTAGAATTAGTTAAATTAGAAGTTTCATTGTTTTCTTATACTGTTTTGGTGTCTACAGAAGATAAGCAGATCTTCTATGTAACCAATAGTGTAAATTATACATATAATGCAAACCAAGAGTTAAATCTATGTATATCAACTGTCATACAAATAAATCATAAAACAACTCATGAAATATCTATCTATAAATGTTAATGGATTAAATAATATCAAAAGGAGAAGTTTATATAAATACATAAATCTACACAATCCACAAATAGTATTTCTTCAGGAGATGCATCTATTAGATAAAGATGTAAACAATCTCAATATTAATAACCACAGTATTAGTAAGTTCTCAATACAAACAAAAGAAGAGAAGAGTAGCCATATTAATGCATAATACAATTATTTCTCCTAGAATAATTAACACTTATCAAGACATATCTGGTATGTTTTGCTTAGTAAATATAGAGATAAATAGGAAAATATACACTTTGGTTAACCTATATTGGATACCAGAACTTGGCGTAGGAACAGTAAAACATCATATTGAAGAAATATTACATTTAACTAAAGGTAGTCTAATAATGGCAGGAGACTACAACTGTATAATAGATGACAAAGATAAAGATTCAAAAAGTAAAAGAAGAAAGTTACCTATATCAGACACTTTCGAAGTTTACAGATGCAATCTCCATAAAAGATATAAATGAATTTGCTGACCCAGACTCATTAATTTACACTTTTTACTCACATAGATATAAGACTAGTTCCAGAATTGACAGGATATACATATCCAATGATCTAGTAACAAAAATAAGTAATGTCAAAATAATAAACTGTCCATTATCAGATCATAATACTCTGGATTTCGAAATGGAGCTTATGCATATAAATAATAATCCCATAACAAGAATACCTTCATATGTTACAAAATTAGCAGACTTTAAAGAATTTTTTGAAGGTGAAATAAAAACTTTCCTTGAACTAAATTCCACGGAGAACATTTCAGAAATATATATCCGGGACTCCTTAAAAGCATATATATATGGAAAAGTACTATCCTGGTATATTAAAAGACCTGCTAGAATTACAAAAGAAAGCTGATAAATTAAAACTAGAAATTCAAGAAGGAAATAAAGATTTAATTCAAGAATTACTACAAATTAACAACAAATATGCGGAAATTTTACATCACAAGACAATGATTAACCTAGAAAAGATAAAATTAAATTCTTATTCATCAAATCCAGCACATCAGAGGCAACTAGCTAATAGAACAAAAAAATAATAAAATCTAAGCAAATAAAATAATTATATATCCCTAATACAAAGAAAAAAGTCACGGATCTAAATAGTATATTAGAAGCCTTTAGATTACAATACAACTATGATAACCTTTCAAGCATTCATGAAAAACCTGACAAAGATATAAAAAATTATCTTAAAAACAAAATTCTTACTAGATTAACACAGGAGCAAATTGACACTATAAAGCTTCCCTGCCCCCCGGAGAGGTGGTTACTGACTTGAAACTGTAGTTTTATTGGCCACTAGGGGTCATTTCCATAACTCCTTCATCTTCCTCTCTTAAAACCTAGTTGCCTCGTGGTTTGAGCGTCTTTTCAGGCTTGTTGGCTGTTGGTGAAGCACCTCCAAGAGGAAAACGCTGAGAGAAGAAGGAGCCACTTTTGAGATTTTAAGTATTTTTCTCTGTTTATTTGCTAAGTTTTTCTGCATAGCTGCCTAGCTTGAGCATTTTCTGGCTTGTTAAACTTGATTTCTGTATTAGTAGCTGTATTTAGAGCACAACCAAAAGCTGTTTGCTGAATTTCCTGTTTGCACTTAATTTTAAATCGTTTTTTCTTAAAACTTGCATATTTTCTGTCCTTGACCTAGCACTCTTGTGTGGGGTCATTTACTGCACTGTTATAACTTGATATTACTTGTGAACCTCTGCTATCTCTGTAAAAACAAAAAAAAAAAATCTTGCTTTTTTCCCACTTTTCTGAGAGTTAAAAAAGTTCAGTTACAGGCTTGCTGTTCCTGAACTGTTTGAAAGTTTCTGTGAGGCCACTTTTGCTTGGGCTGAAGGAGGGTCTCTGTGTTTATCAGTGGCAGTGACTAACATTGAGTAGCTTCCCTGCCCCCCCGGAGAGGTGGTTACTGACTTGAAACTGTAGTTTTATTGGCCACTAGGGGTCATTTCCATAACTCCTTCATTTGTCCTCAGAGGAGTGGTTTAGGGCAGTGACTTGTGGTTTGTTGGCCAATTTGGGTAATTTCCTGTCTTTTCCAGCCCCCTGCTATAAAGCACGCTTTAGCGCGATTTAGCCCAATTTAGCCCGGAGTTGCTACTGTTGCACACTAGGGCAGCGCCGGTTAAGCAGGTTTAAACTATTCGGGCTACCTAAAGTCCACTCTTCAAATTTTCCCTTAAAACTACCTTCCTCGAACTATACTACTGATCTAATCAGCGTATCCTATAATTAAAAAGATCATCTCTACTTGACTCCAAGTAGACTATTCTCTATCTGTTAAACGTAGCACTTGCTCCTACAGTACTTATTACCTTGATACGGCACTCTTGTCATAGATAGTACCCCAAAAGGCAACCCCCATTTCTCGGTCACCCACGCCCCCGAATCTTTTTAAAGTTTTTTGTCTATTCCTTCTAGCATGTCGAGGGATCAGTTGCTAGTGTCCTCTCCTGCTCAGCTGGTGAACCTGGGAATATTGAGGCAATGTTACAATTGCCTCATGTACACAGACAACCCTCTCCTCCTCCCACAAAACACAAATACATGCGAGAGATGCAACTATACGGCCAAACTGGAGGCTGAGCTCTTCAACATAGGACTGGCAAGACCAGTCAGGAGGAGAAGGTTACCACACACACTATAGACCCAGTCTCACATATTACCATTACAACCTCAAATCATACACATAAACACACAAAGACATACTGGAGGCTCTGATCAAAAATCTACCAAAACAGCAGAGGCCACCAAAGCAGACACCCAAACAACCACCACCTCAGAACACAACACCTGCAACACATAGACCTCACAGTCAGAGTGTCAAGCAGTCACAGCCCTTAAGGCCAAACACAATGCCAGACACACTAGTCATTGGTGACTCCATAGTCAGACACACTGACGTCCCGCCACCAGACTGAGTAAGGAGAAGGTCACAGTAAGCTGCCTGTCGGGCGCTAGAATCCGCCACATAACGCAAGCACTCAGGTCTCTCAACAGCAGGTACAAATATGATTCAGTCATTGTCCACGCTGGTGTAAACGACCTGAGACGCACTCCTTGGACTACATGAAAAGAGACATTGAGGAGCTCTCTGATTATGTAGCCCAGACAGGTATGACCCTGACCTTGAGCAGTATCCTACCTTCACCAAGAATGATGCCACAATACAGAGATAAGATGATCAGCTTTAACAATTGGCTTAAACACTGGTGTCATTCAAAGGGGATCCAGTGTCTGTCTGCCTGGGATGACATGCTGGACAAGCCACGCTGCTTCGCAAGGGACAGCTTGCACCTGTCACCCCTGGGATTCCGGATATTGGCAAAGGCTCTTGCCACCCCCATAGTGCCTTTTTTAGGCAAGGCTCAAATTCTAAACCTACCACCCTAGAACACAAAAAGGAAAAACTAAGGGTAATGCTGCTCAATGCCAAAAGTCTAAATCTCAAAATGCACGCACTCGAGGCCCTTCTCAGTATGGAGAACATCGATGTCTGTGCTGTGACAGAAACCTGGTTCAAGGCTCCTGAGAGCACCCCAGCTATCAGGTTTTACCTCATATCATGCTCCGCCCCAAAATCTGGACAATACTAAGAAAGGAGGGGGTATCCATATTCATCAAGGACACCCACACCTCAAGACTGGTGGCAACGCACGATGCATCGGAGACCATCCAGGTGCAATTAACCATAGGCAAGACTGCTCTGCAAATTGTAGCATGTTACAGGCCACCCTCACAAACTCAGGAACCTCACATGGCCTTCCTGAAAACACTAGAGGGGATAAATGTATCACCAAACACCATCATACTAGATGACTTCAATTACCCTAATATAGACTGGGAACACTACTCAAGCCCAAACACCCTAGCCCAAAAGTTCCTGGAATTCATAAACTCAAATGCCATGGAACAACTAGTCACCATCCCCACAAGAGGAGATAACATACTTGATCTCATCATCACGAACATGGGAGCACAATGTTCAACACCGAAGTGTACCCCTCACTGGTGAGATCAGACCACAAACTAATCTCGCTGGAGGTCCTCATCCCACCCCACCTGAAATAAAAAGACCACAGTAAAGAACTTCTCAAAAGCCGACTTCACACTTCTAAAGACTAGTGTGGTCTCCTTTAAGGCCCCCGAGCATGGAAAACAATACTCAAGCCGCTGAATCACTTACAAATGCCTTCTACCAGCACCTGCAGGACTGCATGGATAAGGCAATCCCAAGCAAAACAAAAGACTCTTTGTACCAAAGGCAAGCGTCCAGTCTGGTGGACCCCAGCCATAAACAAACTCTACAACAAAAGGAGGAAGCTACTACAAGATAGAGCAAAATCCTTAAAAGGTAAGACACCCTTGATCACTATAAGTAAAAAACTTAGAGCTCTCATAAAATCATCCAAAGCAAATTTCGAGAGAAAAATAGCTAAAGACTCAAAAGACAATCATAAGGCCTTCTTTAGCTATGTTAGAAACCTGGGAGGAAACTCCCAGATATGCTCAGAGCTAGTTCAAAATGATGTGAAGATTACTGATCCTACAGACATTGCCAACATACTGGCTGACAGGTTCAGTGCAAACTTCTCCCCTCCCCAAAAGGAGAGATATCTATACCAAACGATTGCAGCCCCCAAACATCTCCAGCGCCCAAGTGAGAACTGCTCTCCAAAGCAAAAACACAGCATCCATGGGACCTGATGGTGTCCCCGGCTGTGTGCTCCATGAACTCAATGAGGAATTAAACCCACAGCTAGGACAGCTGTTTAATCAAAGTCTTACCTCTGGATACGCACTCCAGGAGTGGCGCACTGCAACTGTGGTACCACTTCACAAAGGTGGTGCCTCCACCGACCCTGAAATTACCGCCCATTAGCTTGACAAGCCTTATCTGCAAAGCCATGGAGAGGATCATAATGGACCTCATAAATAAAGACATAGGGAATTTGCAGACTTTGGATCCAACCCAGTTTGGCTTTGTCAAAGGCAGATCATGCCTTTTAAACTTGGTTGACTTTTTCAAACAGTCACCAAAGCCATTGATGAGGGAAAGGCAGTTCATACAGCCTACCTCGTTCTGGCTAAGGCCTTCGCTACAATACCCCATTCGGTATCATTGAAAACTCATCAGCTTAAATGTCAACCCATACATCACAAGATGGGTTGCAAACTGGCTGAGTGACAGAACCCACAGGGTCAGAGCTGCTGGCGCCATGTCAGACTCAAAGCCTGTCACAAGTGGTGTCGCACAGGGCTCAGTCCTGGGCCCACTCTTGTTTGGCATCTACTTTTCCAAGTACAAGCAAACACAGGAGGGTTATGGCTGACAAAGTTTGCAGATGACTGCAAACTGGGCCATAGTAGAAAACACATCTGACACAGATATGCTTCAGAAGCGTCTCACAGAAACGGATAACTGGTGCCAGAGCCACGGCCTAAAGTTAAATGCCAAAATATGCATAGTCATACCCTTCGGGAAAAACAAGGTTACCCCTAGCTACCAAATAGGTGGCAATCCACTGAGCACAGAAGAAGTTATCAGGGACCTGGGGACCCAGGTTGATAGTAGTCTGTCATTCGACACCCATGTAGCTAAAGTAGTTAGGAAGACCTTCTACATTGCCCACCTTATCATGAAGGGATTCTCATCTAGATCAAGGGAGGTCATAGTCTCCCTTTACTCATCACTCATCAGACCAATGATGGAGTACAATGCCCCATTCGAATGTATCTGACCCGACACTTGCAGCAGCTGGAGAGGCCACAAAAGTTCCTCACCAAAAGGATAAAGGGTCTCAAAATATGTCCTATGCTGCCCGACTGAAAGAACTCCAGCTCTATTCAGTCGCCACCGCTTGCTCAGAGGTGACCTTTGCCTAACATACAAGGCCATGTCAAACCCAGATTTGATGAATATGCTTCACCTCAAAAATCTAGATCCATCAGAGCCACAAGGGCGGAGACTTAAACCTTGACACGGCTATTAATAGGACGTGCTGGAGGGATAGATTCATCACCCAAAGACTCCCTATGCTGTGGAACAAAATCCCGGTACATGTGAGGCAGAGCACCTCGCTGGCCTTGTTCAAGAGAAATCTTGACCAATGGATGGAAGATCGCAGATATACCCCAGGGATTACCTCAGTGTCACTGCTCGACAGAGGCACAGCAAAATAATGGGTATAGTTCCCCATACTAAAGGGGTGGCGTAAGCCACAAAACGATGGGCTAGGCTTGTAAATGCCCTCGGGCAGATAGCCTAGTATGAACCTATGAACCTATGAACCTAAGCTAACCAATTACTATGACAGAACTAAAATCACAGATTAAAAAGCTTAAATTAAATAAAGCACTTGGCCCTGATAATATAATATCAGAAATGTATAAAGTAATACCTAATCAAGCTATATCTTTACTCTTAAAAGTATACTCCATAGTTAATCAAAATATAATTATACCACCTTCATGGAAATATTCATTGATATCACCAATAATTAAATCAGACAAAGATGAGAAACAATGTTCATCATATAGACCAATATCCTTATTAAACATCGATTATAAAATGTTCATGGCAATATATGCTGACAGAATTAAACACTTTCTTCCCATGCTAATATATGATGACCAGACAGGATTCATCAAAGGAAGAAATACATATGATAATCTTAAAAGAATTTTGTCATTGATAGATTATAGTAAACATGCAAACTTGGATTTAAATATAATATCCTTAGATATTAATAAAGTATTTGATTCGATTAACTGGAATTTCCTTACACTAGTCCTAAAAGAGTATAATTTTCCTACATCTTTTATCGCCCTTATTCAGTCACTATATAAAGACTCCATAGCATATGTTAAATTAGGTTCATATAGATCTGGTCCCATATCAATCAAAAAAGGAACTAAACAAGGCTGTCCCCTATCACCACTATTATTTACATTACTTATAGAACGATTTGCAAATCAGGTAAGATCAAATAGTAATATTAAAGGCATCTGCATCAACAAAACTTTATATCTTAAATTACAATTATTTGCAGACGATATACTTCTTACCCTATCAGACACTAATGCATCTTTACAAGCTTTGTTTAAAGAAATAAATAATTTTCAAACTATTTCAGGTTTACAGTTCAATGAAAACAAAACAAAAATTATGTCTTGTAATACTAAAAAGAAACATATAAACAAAAAATATTCCAAATACATAGCAGAGTATAATAAAATAGTATATTTAGGCATAGATCTGCTTGAAGACTTAACTGACTCACTTATATATAATTATAATAAAACACTAGATAAAATAGAGCAAGCAATATCTACCTGGAACAAATATACGTTTACAATGGGAGACAGATTATACCTCATTAAATGAATTATTTTTCCTAAAGTATTATATCTAATACAAAGTTTTTCACTGCCACCTCCCAAGTATATCACTCAGAGATATAATAAACTAATATTAAAATTTTTATGGTTCCCAAACAAACCCTGAATAGCTTTAGATAAACATTTACCAAACTGGGAAGATGGAGGAATTAATTTACCTGATATTGAGATATATATTATGTCATCTGTTGTTAAAAATATAACCTTATGGTTAAATGCTCACTACAAACCTATATGGAAACAATTACATGAACAGGTCTATACTGAATAACAACAGATCAGATCATTTAACTATAATACCATTTCCTTTAGTTTGGATGTTAAAAGATTATCTAGAAGGCAAAAATAAAAATAATAAACTGTCATCCAAGTATATGAACATCACACTAACAACATTTAAATTGTTCAAAAACTTCTTCTTCTTCTTCTTCTTTCGGCTTTTTCCCGGTTAGGGGTCGTCACAGCGGATCACCTTGTCCGCACACTGAATGGCAGTGGAGTTTTACGGTGTCGAGTTGCCAGCCCGGCGCCCAACCTTCCACAGAAGGCACACTCACACGCACACCCAGGGCCAATTTAGAGTGTCCAATGCACCTGCAGCATGTCTTTGGGATGTGGGAGGAAACCGGAGCACCCGGAGGAAACCCACGCGACCACAGGGAGGACATGCAGACTCCACACAGAAGGCACCCCAGCCGAGGATCGAACCGGAGAACCTCTTGCTGTGAGGCGGCAATGCTAACCACTGCACCACCGTGGCCGCCCACATTTAAATTGTTCAAAAACAAAGTCCCAAATATTAATTCATGGTTCTTTCTGATCTTTCCTATAGCCTTCACATCCACTATCCTTGATACATACCAAATTCAGAAAATGAATATGCTCAAGATAGGCTCAATAAGCTACTGGCATCAGCTGGTAGAACAAGAGAAAATATTAACTAAAGATCAGATAACCAGAAAATATAATATAAATAATGACTCATGGCTACTTTTGGAAAATCTAAGACAATATCTTATAAACAGAATTGGACAAATGCAAGATACAGTTAGACATACTGTCCCAAAATGTATTGTTTACATTATTATAATTAATAATCAACCTTATCAAGGCGCAGGATATCTAACAATTTACAAAATAATTAAAACAACAAAAATATACCAAATAGACACCTACTGGAATTATTATACACAGATAAATAATCACCCTCCTAACGAAAAGGAAAAAAAGATTATCTTAAAATCTTCCAAGAAGTCATCATTATCAATAAACTTGCAGTTATTTACATGGAGATATTTGAAGAGAAGTTTTTATACAACACATAAATTATCTAAGATGTATGCAAGTGAAGATCTATGTTGGAGATGTCAGACTAAAATAAGAGCAGACTGGCAACATATTTTTTATGTATGTAAGTGTCTTACTTTGTATTGGAATATTAATTATTTTTTTCAGACTGTTTTTAATGATAATTATCAATTATTAAAATCTATGATTTTATTCAACTCTCCTGTTCCGGATTATGTGCCAAAAAAAGATTTTCAAATCTTATGGACCTTAATGGCAACAGCTCGCAAAATCATCACCATTCACTGGAATAGTGAGACTCCTCCTACATTTAATGAATTTAAAAATTTAGTTAGAACAGTTGGACAAATGGAAATATCTACTCTGAAGAACAGAACTACCAGACTTACAACTTTATACAACTCTTGGATGAAAGTACTAGAAATAATTGAGAAAATGGACAAAGATATACGAACTTATATATCATACTTCAGGTTACACCTTAAACTTATTTATGGCTTTCTTCTTAACAGACACCAATGTATATAGTTATGTAATGTTTTTAAAGTTTATAGGTTTTACAATTGTATATATATCATTTTCGTTTTTGATTTCATGTAATATTTGACAAATTATCAATTAAAAAAAAAAAAAAGCATCCTTAAGGTACAGTGATAGCAGTCACATTGCTTGCAGCAACAGATGTATCACACCCTTCATAATCGCTGTCCAGAGCTGGCACGTGAACTCACCGAGGTCAGTGATGAGACCAAATTCTGCAAGTCATCTTAAGTGCAAGAGGCAATAGTGGGAAGAGAATACTTCACCGCTATATTTAAGCACAGGCTCCATGCCTCATCTTAGGAGTAGTGCCTGCAGCTGTTTGATCACCTCTTCAGAAGACCACTTGGTTTCCTTCAGGATTTCTTTCTGAAGGAAAACTTGTAATGTGGCCAAGACCACACCTTGAATCTTGAGGGCTGTCATTATAGTGTCCAAGATGAAGCAAACTCAGAAAGAGTTTTCAAATTGTCTGTCCTGTACTAAAGTCAGAACAACTGCAGTGGTTCCTATGGAGTCTGTCTCCTAGCAGACTTCACTGAAAGAGCTGTGGCCATGGCAACACTGCCTGTTGCTTGGCAGCAACCCTCGTCATGTGACCAGGCTTCATAATCCAGGGAAATACAGAAAGTTTTTAAGAAGATGAGGAAGCCAGTGGGCATTGTAAAAACCCTCCACTGTGATCAATGTCCATGTTCTCTTTTCAGAATCTTCCATTATGTCTTGGGAAACTTACTGTTAAGGACACCAGCCTGGATTGGGACAACCAGAACTGTCTTCCTCCTGTAATCCTTGATGGTGTTGTGTCTTGGCTATGCCCCCTGCTGTCCTAGCCACAGTATTGCCCCCCTGCTGTCCAAGCTGCAGTATCACCCCCCGCCTGCTGTCCAAGCTGCAGTATCACCCCCCCTGCTGCCCTAGCTGCAGTATCGCCCCCCTGCTGCCCTAGCTTGCAGTATCAGCCCCTGCTGCCCTAGCTGCAGTATCGACCCTTGCTGCCCTAGCCAGAGCATCAATATAGAGTCAAAACAGGCGGCGTAAAAGCTAACTGCCGACACTGTTCTTTTCCAAAGACTCGTTGACACCAGAATCTGGGAATGCTGCCAGCTTTTCCAGAGCTTGCTCATCAGGGCGAATTGTGTTGTAACAGCATGAGGACCACGAAACAAACTCTGTTTTGATTCATAGCTAACTAGTTCAGTCGACCTCTATATGGAAGGTTACAGAAGTACAACAAACTGTCAATTCTAAATGCTGCCTTACACTGGAACTTAACTGCAGCAACAGTTGTTAACAGCTTTATTGTCCTGTCCTTAAACCCACATGCACAACCTCACTAAAATGAGATCTCTAATAATGTAATTGTGTTCAAATAGAAGGAAAATTCCTGTTGTCTACATATGTCATTACTTTTCATTAATAGCCCGCTGTGAATTCCTGCAAATAGTTGGTTAATCTCAAGAGCAATAATCTAAGTATCTTCTGATTTTGAAGATACTTATGCTGGAAAAATAAAAAACGCCACCTCCATTCGAAAATAATCTTAAAGCAGCAGTCCTTTACAAAAGCTTGTGTAAGTGAACTGAAGCAGCAAGCCAACGTTTCCAGAGGAGAACAAGAAAGGGTAAAAATATTTTAGTTATTTTGTCAAAACTGTTGTTTCATCCAGAATGCATCAGTATTTTCAGAAATACCCTGCTAAGAGTAGTGACAAAGTTTCCATGTGGAATATGATGAATTTTTTTTTTGTGCCTGACTTTACTAAGCACACTGTCTCATACAGGCAGAAATGTGAAAAAAAACTGAGAGGCAAAATATATCACTTACCACCCATAAATCAGTATTTTGAATTCACTAAAGCACTGTTGCCTTAATTTCTATTTGCCAGCTTTCTCATACTGTCATACTTTTCAGCAGACTGAACGTGCATCTTTTAAGTGCTACAGTCGCATTTGGCATAGACCAATGCTTTTTGTGCAATTTGTCTTACCATTCTGAATTCATTATAAATGGCTTTCTCATGAAGTGTGCGACTCTTGATTTTTCAGACATGTACCCTATAAAAACAAACAGCAATAGCAAATGCTGTACACTTAAAAGTTATTTCTGAAATTCACACAATCTGTCCAGTCAGTCCTAATTTTGTAGACTTGAGAACTCTTGAATTATAGGAAGGTTCATCTGCATCCCCAGATGCTGTTATTTAAGAGTGAGACAATTTAAAGAAAAACTGGTTACAAAGACAAATACTGCTATTACTTTATATGAATATCACTTAGGACTATATTTCTCAGTGATTTACCAGAGCATCTAAAATTTTATGAGGACGAGGCAAAATTGGGGACAGTTGAAAAATATAGTTTCCCTCTAGTATTAGAGCTTAACACAATATTTACTGGTTTTGCAACAGTGACCTACAAAGGAAAACTTGAAATGTTTTCACCATTAAACTGTCAAGGAACGCACAAAAATGTTCTTTTCTTTGTCAAGAGATGTGCGATTTGGGCCCATCTAGCATATTATGCCCACTTAGTAAACCCATCGGAATATTTTCAAACTTAAAAATCCCAGCTTTCCATCACCTTTATGTTCTAATGTAGCTAGTTCCTAGGCACTAGAGAATCATATAGTTGGAATGGATTTCTTTATTCATACAGGGTAATGGTCAATTAGAGGACAGAAAAAA
Source organism: Protopterus annectens (assembly GCF_019279795.1). Lineage (NCBI taxonomy): Eukaryota > Metazoa > Chordata > Ceratodontiformes > Protopteridae > Protopterus > Protopterus annectens. Next base: position 525,283,666 of record NC_056742.1, on the reverse strand, counting down.
AATGACTGATGGTCTGTGGGGACTGGACGAAGAATTGGGAGTGTATAATGATGTTTTAATAGTACATCACAACATTACCAAGTACTGCAAAGAACAGGAGCTAGTACTCATACTATGGTGCCAGAACTAGGTATGCCTAATTACCAATTAGTAACATCACAACATTACCAAGTACTGGAAAGAACAGGAGCTAGTACTCCTAGTATGGTGCCAGAACGAGGTATGCCTAATTACCAGTTAGTAACATCACAACATTACCAAGTACTGCAAAGAACAGGAGCTAGTACTCATAGTATGGTGCCAGAATGAGGTATGCCTAATTACCAATTAGTAACATCACAACATTACCAAGTACTGCAAAGAACAGGAGCTAGTACTCCTAGTATGGTGCCAGAACGAGGTATCCAATTAGTAACATCACAGCATTACCAAGTACTGCAAAGAACAGGAGCTAGTACTCATAGTATGGTGCCCAGAACGAGGTATACCTAATAACCAATTAGTAACATTACAACATTACCAAGTACTACAAAGAACAGGTGCTAATACTTTTGGTATGGTGCCAAAATGAGGTATGAACAATTACCAGTTAGTAACATTATAACATTACCAAGTCCTACAAAGAACAGGTGCTAGTACTCGCGGTATGGTGCCAAAATGAGGTATGACTAATTACCAGTTAGTAACATTATAACATTACCAAGTACTACAAAGAACAGGTACTAGTACTCAAGTTATGGTGCCAAAACGAGGTATGCCTGGTTACCAGTTAGTAACATTCCAATATTACCAAGTACTACAAAGAACAGGTACTAGTACACATGTCATAGTACCAAAATGAGGTATGTCTAATTACCAACTAGTAACATTACAACATTACCAAGTACTACAAAGTACAGACGCTAATACTTATGGTATGGTGCCAAAATGAGGTATGCCCAGTTACGGATTAGTATTACACCACAGTACCAGAAAGTACCACAAAGGACATCTATCAATACTCAGGGTAGGGTGCTGAAAGACGTACTCTACAACAAGTCTTTAACAATATATTACAAAATCACAAAGCATTACAAAGGGTAATTGTGAGCATTCTGAGTTATAGTGCTACTGTTGAAGCTAAGCATTGTACCAGTAAGTGAATTGAACAAAGAAAAGTCACACAATGAGTAATAATATTCTGAATGCAAAGCAAATCTACATCACAAGGGCACCTTGTTCAAATCACAAAATGTGATAACTATACCACGTACAATGTAATCTCAAAACAGGCGTAATATTCTTTCACACATTTCTTTAACCAGTAATGTTGCCAGGTCAGCTAACATTTGGACACCTCATCATGTACGTCAGGTTTCTGTGTCCTCACACCTACTGTTCCAGGAAGCTTGTATAAATTACTTCGCGGTGACGCTGGCCGACATGGGAGGGAATCACATGGGAGGTCCATCATTCTGCTTCAGCTATATAAAGACGCACATCACTCAGTATAGGAACATCATTTCTGCCTCTGTAGCACTAAGTAATATTTCAGAAGTCACCAGCTACTTTCAGAAGTCACCTTAGCAGTTGCAAGTGCCCATACCTTTCCATGGGGATGGACAAATGTTGACTGAGGCCAGTTTCTTCCTGTCCCTCTCCAGGTCTGCACCAGTAATAGTTCAGTCCCTAACTGGAGTTGTCAGCATCACAATGTAAAGTTCACACCATTGCACTGGTTAGGAGATTGTGCAACACAAGCACACGAGTGTTTGAGCATTCTGTCCATTAATGCTTTAGGGCTTGAAATTGTCGAGCCAGAGTGTGTTACATGAAGGAAATGACATAAAAAAGTTACTTCATACTGCATTGGAGCACTCGGATATATGTTATGACTGGAAATCATGCAGTATACTTTTGCCCAGAAATAAGCTAGAGAACTAGAGGTCAGTACGATGTCCTGATATAAACTTGGACCAATACCTATCCCAGTCCCATTTTTGTCTAGGGAAGTCATTAGTGTATCCCCCAATATCACCTCCTTTTGCATACCCATTTTTACATTCCAGGAACCACTGCTCACCAGGATAAGCAGTTTAGAAAATGGATGGAAGCATGAATCTTCAAATGCTGCTTTAGTTATGTTAGGCTAGGATACTGATGGTGCATTCCCTCGACTCCTGCCTCACAAGAATTCACCAGAGCGTCACTTTCGGACAATAGGTTATGAAGGCAAATAACCTAAAAACATGACATGAGTAATGAAAGGTCTTCATGTCTCGGGAACTCTAAATGAGAAACTTTCTCTGGGGGAAAAGATATGAGGAACAACCAGACAAAGCAGTTTGGAACTTCCCAACCCCCCCCACACACACACACACACTCTTTCTATTAAAAGTAGCACATAACATTATATACCAGTAAGATAAATGCCATTCTTAAAAAAAAAAAAAAAAAAAACGTTATTTATTTATTTTACATTTGTTTAACAGGATAGTCCAAATGGACATGTGTCCTTTCTCAGTGGAGCCCAGAGGAGATGAGCTCCAAGTCATAAAATAATAGTAACAGTGCCACATGTTAACAATTTAAAGAATTTCACAATAACAATAAATAAATAAAACAGTGTTAGACATTGTTACCATGGATATAACATCAAGTAGAACTTCTAATAATAATAAAGACAATAAAGAAGCGTTAGACATTACAACTATAAAATATAATGCCTAGTAGGGCATATAGTTATGTGCAAAGTATAATCGATATGTAGAAATATTTCAGTTTAAATTACAGTTGATGTATACGCATAATCGCAGTGAGGTGCAAAGAGCATTCAGCTTTTAGCTTCAAGAACTGGTCATAAATCCTTTAAGCAAGGGTTAGAAAGTGTGTTAGTAGACAAGAGTGGTATGTGGAAGTGGGCTATCCTGGGGGGCAACAATGGCAGAGTCAGGAGTTTGCAAGGTATGTTTTTAGGTGTATTTTGAATTGTTTAGATGAGGGGATGATCACTATTGATTTGGTAGGGCATTCCAGAGTTTTGATGTGTAGTTGGAGAAAAGGGATTCTCCCGCTGAGTTCTTTGCTTTAGTAACTTGTAGTAGAAGTTTATTGTTGGAGCAGAGGGATCTTGAAGCTGAGTAAGGCTGAATGAGGTCTTTGAGGGCTGGTGTTTTATTTGGATGGTGAAGAATTCTATGGGCTAAGGTTAGCTAATTGTGGGAGCTCAAGCCAATTGAGCTGCTTAAGAGATAAGCAGTGATGTGACTTGTAAGCTGTGTTGGTGGCAAATTTAGAGATTTTTTTGCAACAGACTTCTAGTTTAGCAAGGTCAGTTTTACGCAAGTTGGATAGGACTGGGGATGCATAGAGGAGTGTAGCTAGCAGGTGGCTTCTGACAATGGTTACTTTTGTGGTGTTAGTAAGAAATTGATTGTTGCTATATAGGATGCCAAATTTTTTATCTACTTTTCTTGATGGTTTGATCTATATGAAGATCGAATTTTAGGTTGTTGTCAATAATGACCCCTGGTATGGTCAGTAGGGGTGATCAAGGTTTTGTTTTTGGAGTAAATGCAGAAAGTTGGGGAAGGGGAGGGTAGTCCTAGTGGGGTGGAAGAAGAGGAGATTAGTTTTATTGGGATTAAGTATAAGTTGAGAATTGGTTAGCCAGTCTTCTACAGAGAGGAAGGAGTCTTGGGTTATGGTTTGAAGTATGTTCAGGGAGGAGGCAGAGCAGATCAAGGTCAAGTCATCTGCATATTGAATTACAGTGGCCTGTGGGGTGGCAGAGTGAAGCTGGTTGGTAAAGAGGGAGAATAGAAGAGGGGTCCAAGGATGGAACCTTGGGGAACTCCTAAGATGACTGGGAGGAGGTGAGAGACGGATCAGTGCCATTGGACTGCTTGTTGCCGGTTGGATAAGTAGCGTTGGAACCATGTGATAGCGGTTGAGATGAAGGGAGGAAAGGATGCTAATGAGCTTTTTCTGATTGACCATGTCAAAGGACTTTGACAGATCAAGGACTAAGGCTGATACACATTGAGCATCGTCCCTGCGTTTAACTGTCTTAGTAAAGGACAGTAGGGCTGTTGTGGTGCCATAACATTAGTTATACACCCGAAATAAAGTCCTTTGTTCCAAAGATAAATTCTTTCCCCTCCACTAAATCAGACAATACAGCTAGTGATTTTCTCTATGCAGACTATGCCTCAAAAATGTGGAACAGCACTCCTCTCTCACAGAAAAGCTACAGAGAAATAAAACTTGCGTCCAACTAACCCTGAAAGCGTCTTGGCTGTGTCAGTACACATTGTCTGTATAATTTCATATGTATTCCTGCCTCCTCACTCCTTACCTCTTTCTGTTTCAGGCTATTCCTCTGTTCACTAATGCATTATGAGGTTGTCTGCCTGACAATTACGTTCAGTATAATAATCCCGTTTTGTGCCTGAGCTAATTTTCACACCGCTCACACCTCTTAAATATTAATATACTGTTGATTTGCAGATCTCTATTCCTAATCACACAGCCCACTTGTTCTTCTACCTTTGGACTGACAAACTGTAGATCATCTGTACAAATGTTATCCCTCCTCCCTTTAAACCACAGTAATTTACCTCATTTCAACCATTTACTATCAAACAAGCTATTAGCTTGCTACAACAAAATAGCAAAGTTCGCCACAATCTACTCCTGTCGCACTGAGCGCTGCAAGCCCTAAAAGAACTTTCCTGGCTGGAACTCCCAAACACCTTAGCCCTTAACCAACTTACTCTAGCTCAACAAATACTGTACCTTCCCAACAAACCTCCTACCTTGCAAGACCTGATCACCCTCTACTCTAATAACAGAGAACTAAGATCCACTCACAAGGCACTAATTGCAATCTCCAAAAGCCATTACAGCTCTGGTGACTCCCTGTACTCTAGTAACATTGCCAAGACTTGGAACTCCCTACCACTAGAAATCAGGGTACAACCTAACAAAACCATCTTCAAAAAACAGCTTACTTCTCACCTAAATAACTGTTGGACATGTAACTTCCTAGCACCTGGCTGAGATAATCTAACGCCTTTCCCCTGCCCGTTATCCAACCTCTTCTTTAAAATCCCACAGGTGCACTAAATCTTATCTCACTGTAGACACCTACTCCCCTCTCTCCTATCCTAAATTACACTCTCTTCCCTAGATTAAGTTGCGTAACTTTCCCTTGCATGCCAATGAGCCTTATATGAATTTGTCTATACCTCCTCATAGACAAACTGTCAAGTATTTTTTTTTAATCTTCATTACATGTACAATAGTACCTCTTCTAAACAAACTGTATTATCATACAATCACGTTACTACCTGCTATATTTTTAATTGTATGTCTAAACCACTATGTTTATGTAAACATCTTATGTATTGTACCTTACCAGTTGTTTGGAGCTTTTCTCCCCGGGCCTCTGCTGAAAACAGAAAGTTATGTCCAATCTTACTTCCCCGTTAAACAAATGTAAAATAAATAAAGTTTATTTCTCCATCAATCGCTGTCTGTAGCACAGCCTCAAACTGGTTTTTTCTTCTCTGTCCACCTCCTCCAATCTCTCCGTTCATTCGTATTCACATGAATCTCAAAGGTGATGGTATGTCTGACTACCTTACAATTTTATACGGTTTATGTTTTAAAAACTTACTTGATTTTATCTCTTTGCTTGCTATGCATTTGTGTAGTGTATTTAGAAACAAAGTAATACAAGACATTTTAATGTTAGATTTACATTCTTAGTTATTAGAAGCTTAGTTACTTGACAACGCAATTTTTCTGCTTGGTTCTCTGAAGCCTATGTTATTTCAAACTGTTTAGTGATATTAGAATTTTTCATTTTTTTGTAAATTGTGCAGTGATATTTTAATGCATTTTCATTCTTGTGTGTTGTTCTGCCTTCTCATACTTGCATTTTTATAAATTTTCTGTAGCTTTTCTCCTTATGCCTCCATTGAGCAGTATTTACTCCTCACAAACTCAGAAAAATAAGCAAATAACGTGCAGAGACAGAGTAATACGCTTGGTCATGATTACTTTATGGGTTCTTGCCATTTCCTGTTTGTTTTCAGTTGCTTGATATGTACATTTCTTCCAAAAGCATACAGAAATGTGGCAATGACTTTGTAAGTCATCTACCACTTGCCACATCTTTTACCCAGAAGTCCTTGCTTGTTTCACTTTTGGTCTTGTCGTGTCTCCGTGAACCTCTGTACAATTCTGTATCAGAACGGAGCTTTTAGCATCTAAATAAAATTCCTGAATATTTGGAGGGATTTAGATCTCTGAACTTCATGTATATAGGAGTCCTAGAAATGCTTTCCATTTACATCTGATGCACTTCTTATGCTTGTTTTTATATTACAGAAATAAGCTATGTCATGGGAAAAAATGTATTCAAAAATAAGATGGGTGCTGCTTAAGCATGTAAACAAAATATTTATAATAATTTATATTTTTCCAGTTTATCTAACTTCTTTTCTCACCGGTGGTTGCAAAAGCAACTAACATGTTATACTATACTTTGTGTTAGAAAGAAAAGTGTTACTGAAAACCAGTCATAGTGTAGTGATCTGTTTCACAACATTTCCTAGAAGCACCTTTGGAGCATTCTGTCTGCCTTGTGTAGGGACTGTAGAATTTAAGTCCCATCACAATTAAGAAGTAATATGTTGTCACTCTCCTGATACTGTACTTCTCAACTGTCCAGATTTTCACAGAATGCCCATATTTTTGCTTCATGTCTTTGGTCTGTTCCTCATAAAATGTGTGGTTTTCTGGTAAATCACTGATGACTGAAGTCACTAAGTACAGTAATGTCATGCATTTGAGTTTCAGACTTCATATTCTTCAGAAAATGCATGTGTTATTCTAGCAACTTTCTAAGTTTGTAAGAGCAATATTTAAAATCTGACCTTGTTTTTGAGCCTTTGTCCCCCCCCCATTGTTTTATGCTTTGTCCAGATTTCTTGCACTAAGAGTTTGAGAGGTATGTTTGATAAGTTAATGTAAATTGACCTTATTTGCATCCCTTAAATGGGATACTTACATGGAGCTCTGTAAATATTAACCAATTCATTCTGTGTGAGAGTCTATCAGACTCATTCTATGGTACACCAGTGTAAGTAAAAAATGGCAACCACAAACAGAAGAATCTAACAGACTGCCTGAACACAAAAATCAGGATATTAACTGTAAATTCACAGCACCAACCAGCCTGATGTGTTTCTGTAGCCTTTGGTAAAAACATAGGAGAGCCACAAACTGGCTTTAGCCAGGAATGCTCACTGTCTAAATAAATGACATTGCCGAAAAAATTTAAAGTAGTAGCATATAATGAGGTGCCTTATGCTGTATGACAGACCATCATGGGGTATGTGACTTTCTAGGATAATGATTTTAAGCCGGAAAAAAAACAGACCTGAATAGTATGAAAACAGCTCGCAATACATAACAGCACTTCAGCAGTAACAAATCCACATTTAATAAGTGTATCATAAAACATTTAAACCTGATACAAATAATGTAGATTGTATCAGAGGAATCTTATTTTAAGTCACACATTCAGTAGTAATATACAAATTACCTGCTACAACTACACATGCACACTGAGGCTTCATATAAAATACTGATACTGTGGTTTCTTGCAATGCGTATCTAATTGGCTTTTGATCTAAACAACCAATTTGATAAGTCTTGAAGCAGAAACTGAGACAGTTTGTTCTAGGAAAACTTCCCCTCCGCAGACGAAAATGGTGCGTACACCTGGATACTATTGCACTAACAGGTATGAAATTTCAGTTACACCATCAGCACCGAGTTTTCATGTGGTAATAAGAAGTGAAAGCTCAACTAAATAGCTGTTATGTGATTAGTTTTACTTTGCAAGAGTAATACAATTAAATGGATGCATTTACTCAACGTATAATTCCTCAAATGATTAGGCTTTCCCTTTGCAGTGGTACTAGAAATTAGTACACTGTCACCCATAGGCAGATGGACACAGTCACTCCATACACAGCTGCAAGGTGTGACAGGATCAGCTATAGTTGTGTTTATGTTTTTAGTAACCATAAATGTCTGAGAGCTAAAAGGCTAGATATGGTATTTTAATTTTAGTGAAAAGCATGTTTAAATTAAACGAACAGTTATTACTCTACCACATTCCTTTGTAGCCCATTTTATTGTATTTTTTCGAGACTGTGCATTACTGGTTTCATCTTTATGGTTCAGTTTTAGCTTCAGCCTCTGTTTGAAAGTTAGAAGCTACTCAGTCAGAGTTAATCATATGCAAGTGCTTGTGTGCGGTTAAACCTTTGCTTATCTAAGCTTGCGGTTGTTCCAGTACCCCAGCTTTAGTAACTGCACCCAAAAATACAGAATTGCATTCTTGTACGAAATGTGGGTGAGTGCTGGAAGACCCCACTTACAGCATACATGTATGTGGCAATGATGTTGGGGGTGTCATGCCCACAGTGCATACGCTGGTAGTATAATCTCATGTGCCATTGCCCAAAATAAATGAACAAAACTGTACTGGAAGTCTTGTAAGAAATAGACTCCTATGTGGGATGGATGGAGGCCTGACAATGTCCTGGGAGACCATGATTTGATTAGCAGAATTCAGTTCTGAGGAGGTGACTGTCAGAGTGTGTGTGTGTGTGTGTGTGTGTGTGTGTGTGTGTGTGTGTGTGTGTGTGTGTGTGTGTGTACATTTTGATATCTTGACCAACATAGTAGTAAGGAAGGGATTCCAAATGGGCTTGGCCCATGGTAGAGAAAATTGGCTGCAACCCTGTAACAGAGTATAGAAAAGGAAGATTGTCCATTGACAAGTTGCAAATTGATGTCATTGCACAGTGGGTGTGATGCGAGACTTGTGAGTAGGGCACAATAAAAACAAATACAGATTGCCCATAGATGGCTGCTTTTCCAAAGTCAGATGTTGTCCCCTCTGACAGTAATATGCCTGTTGTCCCCCCTGACAGTAATATGCATGTTGTCCCCCCTGACAGTAATATGCCTGTTGTCCCCCATGACAGTAATATGGCTGTTGTCCACCATGACAGTAATATGCCTGTTGTCCGCCATGACAGTAATATGCCTGTTGTCCACCATGACAGTGATATGGCTGTTGTCTACCATGACAGTGATATGGCTGTTGTCCGCCATGACAGTGATATGGCTGTTGTCCGCCATGACAGTGATATGGCTGTTGTCCGCCATGACATGACAGTAATATGGCTGTTGTCCACCATGACAGTAATATGGCTGTTGTAGCTGGTGAGAGAACAAATGCATGACAAGACCAAGGGATTAGAATGATGGTTAGAATGGAAGGGGCCAAAAAAATCAATTGTGCCGCTGTATGCCTCCTTTCCTGATAATCTTGTGCCATAATGAAGGTGAAGTGTGCTAAATGACCCACCCCCCCATGTAATTTTCATTTTCATGGTGGTGTATGACAGTGGCAGTAATGTGAATTGCTGAAACAGGCCTGTCCTCATATAAAAACATTTATGAACTTAAGAAAATAATTTGTCAAATTATTTATAGTAACAGGATTGTTATAATCTCATCTTTTCATGTCTAGCATATTTCCATTCCCCACATAAACTGCTAGAAATTGGCATTGGTGTGTCAGTCTTTCATTGTCCACTTTTTCACAAGAGGAGATTGGAAGATGCCCAGAAAAACTGTATCCTTATATATATATATATATAATATATATATATATATATATATATATATATATATATATATATATAAAATATATAATATATATATATATATATATATATATATATATATATATATCTATATATATATAAAATATATAATATATATATATATATATATATATATATATATATATATATATATATATATATATATATATATATATATATTCCTGTGCATGTGGTCTCTCCCTTTCTTTCTCTAGCTACCTGTCTATCTATCTGTGTGTGTGTGTGTGTGTGTGTGTGTGTGTGTGTGTGTGTGTGTGTGTGTGTGTGTGAGCATATTTATATGTATAGCTGTATTGTTGAACATGACCTGGAATTCTTTGTTTTAAGTACAGTTTTATTTTGCAGAACTTAGATGAAAGGCTAGCTTCACTATAAGCAAAACATTGTGTGTGTTCTAAGCAGAAGTAACTTAGAATGTGTCAGGTGCTGTGAATACAAACAAGTTAAACATGAAATGTGTGGCTTTGGTCTACTTCCAGATAAAAGGTCACCATGCTTTTCCTCTGGCAAACAGTTCTTGATAAAACAAAACATCCCTTCTACAGAGTTCTGTCTTAAGAACTCCAGATTTCCCAGGTTTTCCTCTGATTCCTGATTAGAGCTCTACATTCTCTGCTTTTCGTAGACCTTACATTAACACCTGTACTTAATAATGAGGGTACCTTGAGTGCCTTTTAATGGGGTATCTGTTACCCACCTAAGCACTGCAGAAAATTAATTTTATAGCCATTCACTTTATTAATGACAACTATCACACTGTTACACTTGACTCCACTAGATTGAAACTCCCAGTTTCAGGGCATTGGGATGGTCTTTTCTGTTCTGAGCATTGCCTGCCTTGAACCTTAAACTTGAAGGGCTGTAAGGACAAGATCCATCTGGAATTTTGCTTTGCTCTGCTTTTGCTGGAAGGGTTACTGTAGAGGAGCATGATCAGTGGGTGATTATGCTGAACTCCCTACCTACAAGTTTGGGCCTTAAACCCCTCCTCTAGTGCTAATTTAAAAGTCTAACATGAAGGTTTGATGGCTGAATAGCTGTCCTTTCTTCTCATCAATTTTCTACCCAGTTAACAAATTGGCTGCTTCTCTCTCTACGCAGCTTGTGGGTCAGTACTGCATTAATCCCACATTGGACACGTCAGTGTAAACTATTAAGTACTTGTAAAGCCAGGGATGCCAACGCAGGTTCAGAGCACAGGATGTGTGGGAAGAAATAGCCAGGGAATTATTATGGCTAGGCTTGTATAGGCCCTAGGGCCGATAGCCAAGTACCAACCATGAACCCATGTTCGTTAGTTGTTGAGTGGCAGCTTGTGCCTCCATGGTCATTTAACCTTCATGGGCATCTTACCCCTGGTTAGGTTGCTGAGAAGAGAGGCCTCAGTGGTCATTTTGTCTTCTTGGGTTTCTTACCCCTGGTTAGGTTGGTGAGAGGACATACAGTGTTGTGAAGTGCAGAACTGATGTCCTGTAATACACTGCCAGACTTAAAAATGTCCTGGCTTGTTTCTTGGCCTGAGGTATTAGCCAGACCCTAATGGCCTCCACTTTGTCCTTCAGGAGTTTGATAATCCTGCCCCCCCCCCCTCCAATAGTGTAGCACAGATACTTCACTTCTGTTATTACAATTTTGCTTATTAGAGGCATTCATAAGTAATGCCTGTTTAATACAGTATGATACCTAGTTCTTTAAGATGATGTCAGTTCCCACTCTTCCAATTAATGGCTACAGCATTTAGATTTACAGAGATGTAAGGAGCATGATCTTTAAAGACCCTGTGCATTAAGCATTGAAGGGGTGACACCATGAAGGCCATATGAAAGGAATGTATATGGAAACAGGCTATCTGGGGGGGTGGGGGAGTAAAAGACAGCTTTTCCCTTAGCATTTTTAGTCTGGAAATGTATACGTATCAGGGGTTTTCCCCTCGGCTTTCTCATTCAGGAAAATCTGCAGTAACCTATTATTAATTCCAGGGTGGTTAAGTGCACAGCCTTCCATAGCTGTTCTATCAGTGCATCTGCTCTAGGCACAGGATAACAATCAAACACTGAAATACTGCTAAGTTTCCTGAAGTTGTTGCAATTTCTGCTGGCTCTACCTGGTCTGAAATCAAAACTGTATGGCTGTGCCATTTGCTGGTGGATTCTTCAGTAATCCTTAGATGGACCATCAATTTTAGTTCCCCTTGAAATGTTTTTCTTTGAGATTCACATATCCTGTAGGTCTTCAGTTTAACTTTTTGTATTTATTTGATTTATGTGATATTTAATTTAGGTTTACCAAGCTGTTATAAGAATATTTACATGTTTCATAATAGCAGCTGTTGTACCTCCTGTTTCTGCAGTTTTGATGATCTACTAGCAGTTTCCTAACTTTAACTGCAAGACATTCATCAGCTGTCCTCACATTTCTCCAGAACGTCAACACATTCACATGATGTAGTTATTTGGAGCATCTCTTTCCTGTCTGTCTAAGCTTTGTAATTCACGTCACTTACTTTCTCTGTGACCTCAAAGGGTCACTGTCATTTGACTAAAAACTTCATACCAAGACTATTACTTGGTCGCTGAGCTGGAACTCTCTAGTCGTAGCATTTTTGTTGTGTATCCCATGTTTGCTGACTTGGCACTTTCTAGTGGTAGCATTTTTGTTGTGTATCCCATGTGTGGTGACTTGTGCCCTTCCCATATGCAGTCAGACTATGCACACTACTTCTAATCTGTCTTTCAGCTAGTGTAATGCTCCACTACACTTTCAATTAGGGTATTTTCCTCTTTGATAATATTTAGTAATCATCTGGGATGAATTTCATACACAAGTTCAAAAGGATTCAGTCCCGTTGACACTTGTAGTATTTCTGTGATGTCAAATAAGAGCTACGGTAGGAGTTCATTCAGATCCTTCCCCTCCTCCATTCAGATCCTTCCCCTCCTCCTCAGTGACCTTAGCATGGACATTAAAGTTCTGTTGAAACACTCCACAAGGCTGTCAGTCTAGGGGTAATGTACTGAGGTCCTGAGTTACTTCACTTTAAAGTACTGGAATGGATAATGCATAATTCTCTATGTAAACAGGGTCCCTTGCAATACTGTTGATGTTGGCTTTTCATAGTGGGATTACTACTTATATTTACTGGTATAGTCTAGGCTTACCAGTATATATTGGCATCCATTACTGGATTTAATCAGTGGTCTGAAAATATCCATTGCAATCTGCTCAAAAGGCACCTCTAGCATTGGAATAAGAGTATTTTTAAAGCCAAGATTCCTGGATGTTTTCCAACACTCGGGGCATCCTGCACAAAAATTTTCAATTTCCATTATTATGACCGTCCAGTAGAACTGGGCTATAACTCTAGCCTTGGCTTTGTCCTTAGCTAGGTGACCAAAGTGTGTGTGGCTATATGTCAATTTCATGTCTAAATTCCTGAAGTGTCTGGGTACCAGCAACTGATGTACTTGCTTTTTTTTTTGTTTACAAAATGATTTACTATATACGGTGAATAATTTCAAACAGAATTAAGCAACAGGGACATTTGTCTGAGATTTGTCCCCCTACAACCCTGGTTATGTTCTTCGTCTCACATTGCTGCAGTCATAACCTGTGGGTCTCCATCCGTCCTGTCCGACGCTGCGGGGGCTACGGTCATTGTGGCCGGGCTGGCCGGTCAGGAATTGACGCTACATGCTGTATGACGTCAGGCCACATATCAGACTTTCTTGTCTTTGTGGTCAAGCAGCGCGGTCCAAGGTCGTGCCGTGCTGAGCTCTTTTTTTTTTGTTTTTATTTTATTCAGAAGAAGACCAAGTTGGGCTACCCCCTGGGGGGGGGGAAATCTTTTCTTGCCTCAGTTATCCGGATGTCGTAAAAAGTAATAAATTGCATTTTATTGTGGGAAACAGATACCTCATAAGGATTTTCATTGCTTAGCCGTGTGTCCGTACGACGCGGTCGTGGGTTAGCACCACAAGATTTAAATTTTAATTATTATTAGACTGTACCAGGCTTGTTTTAGGTAAAATTTGCAAATAATCATAACATGCCCGATCCGCCTCCCACCCGCTAAAAAGAAAAGCGTGAAGATAGATCTTGAGTCTAAAACCGGATGAGTCAGTCTGACGCCCGGCCGCCCACGGAGCCTCCAGTTGATCTGTAGTTCCATCTTTACAGAAGGTTATTAGGCCCTTTTCTTGGGCTTAAAAAGCATGCTGCCAAGGCCAAACCTTGTCATGCCCTGGTCATATAGTTAGCTAGCCTCCCAGCCCTGTTCCTAAAAAGCATGCTGATCCGAAAACTCTCCAAGGTCGAAAAGGTATTAGGCTTCTGTGGCTAGAATCCAGTTCCTTTGGATAAGATGGGAAAAGTGTACACCTCCTATGTTAGGGCTTCTGCTTTGAATGCCAATTTCATATGCTGGATCAGAACTTTTTGTTGGGTCAATGGATCAAAATTGTCGGCATGTTAAGCTCGGTTTTGGATGCTCTCCTCTCATTCTGAAGTACTTTTTTTTCCTTCTGTGTGGAATCAGTTTGAAAAGATGACTGGCTCTCTCTAGGAAAGTTGGGACTTTTCAACAAAACTGGCATTTGGTCACCCAGGACTAATGGGTGTTGGATACAGGAGCTTAAGATCACTGGGCCTGGATCTCAAGCCCTAGGCCAGCCATCGCATCCCAGCTGCAGGCAGGAATTCTCGGCTGAATGGTATCATTATCAGTTCTCTGTATATCTCTGTTGTATCATCCTTATCTTTATTTCTAGTTCTCTGGCTCCTGTAATTGCTTTTTTCAGACAGAGAGAGAATTTAAATTTATCTTATGATTGCCATTGCCTGATTCAAACAAGACACAAAACACACAAACACTACAAATGGCAGTTCCAGTGCAGTGTATTCTATAAGTTTCAAAATAAAAAAAGAAGTCTAGTGCCCTAAAGCCCAGTGTAGTTTCTGGGTAGGTGTGACTTGTGATACAAAACCTCAGATGGCATTTCTGGACCCCGACAAACAAAGAACAAACTCATCTATACTTCCAGCAGTTATCAGTAATGTCCAGGCTGACTGCAAGGACAGTCCTTCAAGCCCTTCAAGCCTTGCATCATGGCATTCCAGTACTTCTACTTCCCAAATGCAAATGAGGAAGCTACTTGCTGTATCTCAAAAGTGTGTGTGGACTCAACACTGCCTGCGGTTGGACACTGTCATAGCACAATGGGGGATGGATACAAGACACAAAATAGCCCAAAAAAACTACATTTGCATATCAACATGAAGGAGATGTTAGCAGTCCAATTTGCTTTGATGGCAGATTGGCCACGCTTGGTATTTCTGGAGAGTTTAATTCAGGAGCCTCCTTAGCTTCTGCCACCTTCACAGGTTTTTATATTTGTTATCAAACATCATTTTCTCAATGTTCAATGTTCGCAGTCTCGCATCTAACTAACAGCCATTCTGCCTGTGGGATGGAGGGGGTCTCAGCTTCCTCAACAGGTTTTTTTATGTCATTTTGAAAGCCAGGGCCTAGTACTAGAAAAAGTTTATGCTGATAAATGGAAGAGATTTTTAAATTGGAGATCTCAATCTTTGTCCCCAGGGATCTCAATTTTGTGTTGGAAAAAGCTCACTTTACCTCCTTTTGAACCTGCAGCTACATCTGAGTTGAATTTTTTGTCTTGGGCCATTTTTTTTTGGCCATTACTTCTGCTCCTGAATTTTTGAATCATGGCGGTGTGGCATGATATGCCCTTTCTGAGATATTTCATAAGGATAAGAGTTCTTCTCGCTAATATGCCCCTTTTTTCCTAAAGTGATGATTTCTAATGTGGCCCTTGAACCAGTCTCATTCATTTGCCTACTTTTTATGCCCTCCCAGAATAAGGGAAAAGTCTTTTCTTGAAATATCCACCACCAGTTACGTTGAGCAGAACTAAGAGGCAAGAACTTCAGACAGACTCAACAGACTTTGTTTTTCTGCTTTGCTTTTGCTTTGGGTTCACAAGCTTTTCTTTTCGGAAAAATTTCAAACATTGGATTGTTGCTTTTTGTTTTTGTTATCATGCATTCCATGTTGGATCAGACCCAGACAGGATCAGGGCTCATTCTACTTCTACTACTGCTTCATCTACTGCTTTTTTTGAGGGTAGCTACTAAAGGATATACTTTGGGGAGGCAGCTACTTGGAGTACAGTACACATCTACTAAACATTACCATCTCCTCTTTATTCCAAGTCCAGGCTTTTTTTGCCATGTTTTTTTTAGGCATAATGCAGCAGCTCCTAATGCTATTTTTTTTGCCAGCTTCTTTTTTTTTGCTTTGGGATTCTACCACAGCCAGGTGACTCAAGAACATAGGAGATTTTTTACCTAGTACAGTTTGTTACCTACATAAATGATGATGTTGTTGGATCATTATCATGCAGTCCTCCCCCCCTCCCCTCCCTCCCCTATAGTTTGTTCTGTTTTTTTTTTTTTTAGATCTTTATTTCCACACTGGTGGTGGTGTTTGCTTTCTTGTTTTTCTCATTCTTTTTCATCTCTTAGGCCTTCTGACATCTGGGAGAAGAAAGAGGGAGGATATGGCGCGTCATGCTTTATCGGCATACGAGACGTCAGTCGCCAGCTCTAGCGACACGGCGCGCCAGCCCACCTCTTTGGTATTCGGATCGAGGACGGAGGGACTACCCACAGGTTATGACCGACTGCAATGTAGAGATGAAACATCTACATTTATGGTAGGTACAAAACTGTACTTTATGTTCTTCCTGGCTCTGCTGAAAAGGTAATCCTCACACTGGAACTTTTACAGTTTAGCTGACTCAATTGACGGTCAGATAGACCAGGAGTTTTTCCTCAGTTTCCTTGCAGGTAGAGTGCTCTGTCTTTTCCCATACTCACACAAAGGGATTTCAGTGTCCACACCCTTTCCATAGGAATGGTAACTCACACTGGTATTCTGTATGATGCTGTGTCTTTCTTTCAGTCTTAGAATTTTTTACAGGCTCTTCTCTCCATGCCCTGGCAACCAGTGCACCTATTTTTTCTTAAAGCCTTTTTTGCCTTGATTCTTCATCCTGTCCGTTTATAAGAGTTCCTAATTGGGGACCTCTCAAAGCTAAAAGAGCACCCACGAAAATGTCCTTTTGTACACTATTGCTTGTCGTTTCAGCCTTCACATGAGCATCTGTTTTAGTCCGTCTGCATTATATTTCCTATCCCCATATTCTCACCAATATCCTTGTTTCCTTAGGGCATCTAGCACTGTTTCTGGGTCCTTCCTGAACCCACATTTATTAATGTCAACAACTGTTGACAGTCATCTGTTTCAGGGGATGACAAAGATATGGTCATGGGTTGTTTTATCTTGGGGGGGCATATCTCTTTTAAGTTAAGGGACTAGTTTGTCCAAATGCAGCCACTTCCAGCTGTTTTCACACCCCTGTTAAGTAAATGAAATCCTTCCCAATTATCATGTCAGTTGTTAGACACAGCATTACTGTTACAGGGCATAGTACCCCCCCCCCCCATCTCCATTTGGATCACCACCTCTGTAGTGAGGTATTATTTTTGTTCCTGTGTAAACTTACTACTTCTGTAGCCTTTTTAGTCGATCTTTTGCCTGGAAACATATTGCTGTATTTCCAAGGGTGACCATACTTACATGATCCAACACTCTCTGCAGTTTCTTCACATCCACAGGTGCAGCAGACCTGATTAAGTTGACAGTTGCCCAGTAACAAAATAAAGTTTCCACCGTTGTAGTGGAAGTCTTGTCACATTCCATGGTTCTATACGTTTCCCAGGTGTCTCAGCTTGTTTAACATTTCCATCAGCGTTAGCATCAGCATTACAGAATTTAGCAATGTGGTCCCTTTTGCCACAGTAAAAGCTACGTGTATGAGCAACTGAGTCTTATTTTAACAACTCCCTTTTCTATCACTGTCAACAACTCATCTTCATATAGACTTTCATGGCACAGGAAAAAACTTTCAGAATTTTTGATGTCCAGCTAACACACTTACATTTTTATTACAACTGACAGTATCAGTATCTCTGTCATTGTTTCGTTTTAGGTATGCCTCTAGGCCTCACCATAAATATACTATGTGTGTTTTTTTTTTCTAGACACCTGAGACATACCTTGCCATTCTGTTTTCAGAAAAAAGTCCACTCTTGAAATCTGGAGCAGAAGTCTTTCCTGTGACCCTCAGTTGGAGCAACCAAACATTTTTCTTCACTTTTTCACCATCTTTACAGTCTGTACCTTTCATGTCTGTGAAAGTTCAGAGGGGATCCCCTGTCAGCTCTGCAGAAAGTATCAGAGTCCATTTGTCTCAGTTTCCTTCTTTCTGGCTGGTGATCCTACTGAAAGCTACTATACAAGCCTCTAAGTCATTCACCCAGGCCAACAACGTCAGCAGTGGCACAGCTGTTGATGCTGAGCTGGATTTAGTGACCAGCGCCGTTTCCATGGCAGCAATCATTTAAAGGAAGAGTTGCACAGAAGTCATCTCGTCAGTAGTATAGGATCAGGTGGCTGTCTGTCATGAACATGGCATGTGATTTTGGAATAAGGACACAACACAGACTAATAGCAGGTACACACCTCTGAAAACATAGCGTGAACAGCACAACTAGAAGCAGGTAAACAGATGCATCATCTCTCAGACTGCAGCACAAGTTTCAGAGCAAATAGGAACAGGTGTGCTGTCATGCAGCACTTAACACAGTAAAGGTGTTTTTGCCCTTTTTTTATAGCATTATAGAACACAAAATGTTTTTCTTTAGGATAATTCTGTTTACTTTGCAGTAACAGGTTAAGGTTGAACTTCAGGAAAAAAGTGATCTGAAGTTAATCCGTGCAGTATTTACCTGTCGGGAAGATTAAAGCAGCTGATAAGCAAGTCTTTGTTCTAAAACAGTTTTATTTTACAGAACTTAAATGAAAGTCTGTTTTCATCAAAAACAGGGCAATCTCTGTCATCTAAACAAAAAGAAAAAGAATTGAGAAAAGTTTTTTCTAATGGAATATTAATCATCTTCATTTTGAATCTGTGTGATTTCCAGTGGTTTCTTTCAGGTCTTCTGGAACATTAAAGTCTTTTGTGGTTACTTGTCTAAACAAAAGTAATTTACACTACCCTGGAACAACTCATTTGTTGAATATAAACAAAACTGCCACAAAATCTATGGTCATGGTCCACTTTCCAGAGGCGTAGTGGCAGGTCTCTCCTCAGAAAAGCAAGCCGTGATAAAAACATGCCTTCTCCAGAGGTAATTCTCCAGGACTCCAGTTTTCTCCAGTTTTCTGTTAACAGCGCCAGACTTTAATGGTTCTCTTTTGACCTCTGATTAGGAATATTCAGTCTCTGTTTTTTTATAAACCTTTCAATTAAACCTGTATTTAGTTGCCGGTGATATACAGAGTCTGCCTTATAGGATCCTTGAAAATCAAGTGGAGGCCGTCTACAAGGAAATGCAGAAAATTGATTGGTATTACAGGGGAATCTGAGTGCATGCAATAGCCCTGGGGTACTGGTGCCAATAGGTTAAGAGTATATAATGATTTCTGTAAATTTAACGGCATGTCTACAGCATGCCTAAGGTAGATGAACTTGGAAACAGGTTAGGTAGGGCGTGTTACCTTACAATGCTAGATATGAAGATTATTGACAGGTCCCTCTGTCAGAACATACCAAAGACAAGAGAGCCTTCTCTATTCCAAGTGGCTTATTTCAGTACAAAGTGATGCCTTTAGAATTACAAGGGGTCCTGGCCACATTTCACGAATAATGAAAAGAATTTTAAAATGCCATACGTGATATCTTGTTGCTTTTTTGGGTGATGTGATACTGTAGTGGGGTTTGGGTGTCCCACTTACGCTGGGTGTAGACCACTTTAAATTTTATTGGAGCAGCAGGTTTGAAAACCAACCCTTCCAAATGTATGTTTAGCATATACTAAGCTAGGTGTCCATGGTACTGGACATGAATTGGTAGCACTTCATTTGGAGAAGGTAGAGGCTACGAGAAATTGGCTGAGGTCATACACAAAGAAGCAGTTAAGGGCCTTTTTGTGTTAGCTAGTTCTTAGAAAGGCCTCATTTTAACCTATGTATCGTGTTGCCTGACAGGTATGACAAAGGCGAAAGACCCTAAGAAAGTAATCTTTTCTGATGAAGTTAGGATGGACGAGTTTGAAAAGTGCTTTATGTGAACAGCCTGAACAGATTTGGCATCAGTAAGGATTTTGTATGCGATGCCTCTAAAGTTCAGGTAGGTGTTATATTATAGGAAGTACAAGGTAAGGAACATCCCATTGGCTGTTTAAACAGGAAGCTCGCTATGGTGGAAATAAGGTATACTGTCAAAGATGAGGAATGTCTCACTACGAACTTTGGTTGGCAGTGTCACCTGTCAGTTACTATATACTGGGCTGACATTTCAGACATGCACAGAACATGTTCCTCTCTTAAAATGATATATCAGCATAAGAAAGAGACCCTCCAGACACCTATTAGTTCTTGAATCTACATTT
>NC_056742.1:525243372-525258372 GCF_019279795.1 Protopterus annectens | reverse complement strand
CATGTAAAATCTGAAGGTAATGCTACTCAATGCTAGAAGTCTAAACCTCAAAATGCACTCTCGAGGCACTTCTAAAAATGGAGAACATCGATATCTGTGCAGTAACTGAGACCTGGTTCAAGGCTCCAGAGAGCACCCCTGCAATACCAGGCTACAACTCTTACCACACTTTTCGGCCACCAAACCAGGACCGAAGCACTAAAGGCGGAGGAGTGTCCATATTCACCAAGGATATTCACACCTCCAGGCTAGTTGGAGGGATAGGTTCCTGACCCAGAGACTCCCCAGACTCTGGAATAGATTGCCCATACATGTCAAGCAGAGCGCCTCTTTGGCCATCTTCAAAAGGAACTTTGACGATTGTATGGGAGAAAGAAAATTCACCCTGGGGTTCATGTCAGTCGCACTGCTAGACAGGGGTCCAGGGAAGTAAATAGCGTGGGAAGAAATAGCCAGAGAATTGTTATGGCTAGGCTTATATAGGCCCTAGGGCTGATAGCCTAGTACCAACCTATGAACCTATTTGTTAATTGGCTAAGTACAGTGGTCCTTGGATCCTTTTCAGGATTTGCTTGGGCCTTGAAGGCATTACACAAAGTACAGTAAAAAATAAATGGTACATATAGTGTCTGTAATAGGAGTAAATTAAAAAAACAAGCAGGGTTAGCATGACACTGCACAGTAACACAGGCAAATAGATATACAGACAGTTGTGAACAATTCAACACAATGTTTACAAGTAAAATATGTGCTGAGTAGAGATGTACAGGGTGTTTTTGGCAAGTTAAAGATGTATTAAAACAAGAGCGTGCAGAGTGACAACACAAGATTGCGTTTCACATTATAGAATGTATATAGTATTTATAAAGTAAAGATAGAGAGTAAGGATTGTAGTGGGAGTGAAGTAAGAATGGTGTAACGAGCTGTAGGTAAAAGGTGGGAAATAGTACTAAGGGCAGTAAAGCATAGGTGGTATTAAGTGTAGGTAAAGAGTTGGAGGGCATGTTTGTTAGGTAAGGGACATTAAGGAGTTGAAGGTTGAAGGGTGACATGATAGCACAGCAGAAGCAGTTTATTGTAAGGAGAGGTGCCACATTACAGGTGTGTGAAGTGGATGAGGAGCTCATATTCTACAACTGCTGAATGTGAGTTTACCATGCGCAGGTACAGCTAGATGATGTCCGAGTGAGCATTTAAATTCAGAATAAGTTCTAAGATTTTTTAATGTTTGGTGGAACTGATTCCTAGTGTTTAGGTGCAGGCAGGGAAACTGTGATCACTTTGATGAAGATTTGTGAGTGGCTCAGAGACGTTTAGTGACCTTAGTTGGTAATGTGCTTTCATTATCGTGAACTTTTGGCAAAGCATAAGAAGGATTATCCAGTTAGTACTTTGCATAATAATGAGACTAGGAGAATGTTACGCCTTAGTGAAGGAAAACCCATTTGTGTTATGAAAGAGCAGAGCTTGGGTGTTCTCTTGGCATTACAAGGGTAAATGACAGGTACTAATGGGGTAGTTTTTAAGGTACACAGCTCTTTTGGGAAGCAGAAGCTGTAAGTGAGAGTCCATATTCAAGATGAGTAAGAAGTACCCCACCACACATCACTTACTCATGTGCTGATCCTAACCATACCCCAGCTCCAGTCCTAAACCCCACACATTAGGTTGCTAAATGCCTCTTCTAATACCACTAAAGAAGACAGACAAACATCACACACAATACACAAGCACAGCACCAGTTCTGTCCTCTTTTAGATCCCACAAACTCCTCCAGACCCATTCACTTTCATTTTGTATCACAGTATTCAGCTGTTTCTGCAATCGACCACGACCCCAAGGAGACCAAGCAAGTCAAGAAAAATGATTAGCAAGTCCTGATCCAAACAAATTGATATACGGAAAGGAAGGAGAACAAGATAGTGCGAGTGCTACCTCTGCCTTCGTACAGCAGTAGACTGATTGCCCTTCTGAGGTCATTAGAAACGTGCACTCATGGGCTGCATGGCAGACTTACCAGAACACAACCCACAACATCCCTAAAGATTCCAACCATGGTGGATGGTAATGAGATAAAAGTCATACCATCGTGTGACGTGCCAGGACACAATAGTCAGGTGACTACTCTGTGCAGAACTGGCAAGTGCTTTTCCTGGTGAAAAGACTGGGGAACCGTTGTCAAAACTGTTCGAAAACAAAAGCAGCCCATGCAGAGCAGCTCATGTAAATGAAGTCTTCTACTCCTGTGACTGCAAAAACACATAAGTAAATATCATGGAATTTATCCATAAACTCCCACATATTTAAAATTATTATTTTTTTTTTTTTTAATGAGTGGGGATTTTAATTATAAATTGCATGATGTTTGATTGTGTTACTTTGAAGGCTAAGTTATTTTGTGCTAATGCTAACAAAATGTTGTAATCTTTGTATGTCTGTGCAAGGTATGCTTAATGCTGCTGTTAAGTGTTTGAATCAGCAAGCAGGTAATATCTACCAAAAAACAGGAAAGTGTTATTGCTCATTGTAATGGTACAAAATCTGGCTGGGTCTTGGAAGACGTACCCACTGATCTACCAGAGCATATTTGTAAACAGAAAAGGGTCCCTGTTAATCATAAGTTCCTTTACTTGTGTTTTACTGGCCATTCAGGGGTATCTCTACCTTGATCATCCTTGTATGAGCTGGATGGTCTTTCTGGGATGGGGGGGGAGATCATGTAGTGCTGCTGTCTTATCGAGTGGTAGGGGGTGTGCACCACCTTGCTGTCTCCGATGTGCTCATCAGGGTACACAGGAGCCACTGGGCACCTTATTGGCAGTATAATCAGATGTCTGTATATTTCTGTTGTCCTTCAGATGAGACATTAAACCAAGATCCCATATAATTTAGTTAATACATATATCTATATATATTTATCTATATATATATATATATATATATATATATATATATTTGTGTGTGTGTTTGTATGTATATATATATATATATATATATATGTATACACATATATATATATATATATATATATATATATATATATGTATACATATATATATATATATATATATATATATGTATACATACATATATGAATTTAGTTTCAATCACTGTGTGCTATATTAAATATTCACTATATATATATATATATATATATATATATATATATATATATATATATATGTGTATATGTATCTATATATGTTGTATCTTTCATCTTTTCCCGGTTAGGGGTCGCCACAGCGGAACTCCGGTCTGCTAATGATTGGCAGTAGCTTTTTACGTACTGAGTTGCCAGCCTTAAAGTACAACCTTCAACGAAGGTACGCCCATTCACGCATGTCTCCACACAGAAGACGGTTTAGCTGAGAATCGAACAGGACAATGTATGTGTGTACAAATCACATCTGATAGAATTACTTTTTGATGTATTAATCAGCACAATTCTCCTGTGCTCAAATGGTCAGTTCATTCAGGCTCTTTTGCAGACATGCTGTATCTGTAACCTGTGTAACTGTTTACCCATTTTCAAGTCGTCTGCATGCAGACTATAGAAGACCTCAGATGACAAGATAGATGTAAAAGATGCAATGTAAACAGGCATGGGCCTGGGACAGAGCCCTATGGGGACACCCTTGCTGTAACCTAGATTATTACCTGTCCAGTTGCTGTAGGATACATGCCATGTCCTTTTTGTAAGCCATGCAGCTATCCATCTTATCTTGAGGACATCAGTATGCAGTTCTGATTTATTGATAATCGTTTTGTGTATGACCATATCGAATCCTGAAGTTAAATCTAAATAAATTACATCACACCACAATTTTTCATTTAAAACATATGTAGTGGGAAGTTAGCACAATGGTTAAGTTATTTGCCTTACAAACATAAGGTGCATGGTTTGATTCTCACATGGTGTAATTGTCTAGGCTTAAAACAGCCCACAATGGCAGTTAGCCTAGTGCTACTCTATGAAGCATCTATGAACCTATGCTGTTATAGAACATCATGTTACCAATTGTAGGCTTGCTTTCAACATATACATACTGTTAAATGGTTTCAAGGGTATGCATTCATTTAGTCGATGAAACCATCTCCGAACGTTAGTTTTTCTGAACCAGAATGTCGATTTTTAAAGTGCGAATGGTTGGAATGTCATACAAAACACAAAATGCGACATTTCTGACCACTCTACCACCTAAACAAGTGCCACCATGGGTCAAAAAGGGGGGGTATTGTGTGTTTCAGCTATCTCCGGTTCGGAAATATGAGAACCTGCTGCACTGGTTTCGACATTTGGTACGTCTACAAGGTAACAGATGGCTAAATGCATGTATACCGGTTTCAAGTCCCAACATTTCCTTTTTTGACAGTTTATGCAAAATAATCTTCATTATTTTTCCACACCGAGAAAGTAAACTTATGGGTCTGTATTACTCTGGTTTTGTCCTCCTCCCCTTTCCTGTAAAGATAAGTTTAACAAGTGTATGCCTCCAATCTTGAAGAATCATTTCAAATAACCTGGTGAATAACAGATAGTACTGTAAGTTCAAGCCAAAGTATTCTCAGGTCGTGATTACTAATTCTGTCTCCTCCCTGTGCTTTGTTTCGGTCCAGTTTGCATAATTCTTTTTCAGTATAATCTAATTTGACTTCAGTCTCTAAGGTTGCCTGGGCACCACTAGGACAATCTATCGCCCCCATTTGTGGAACCAAACTGCTTTGTGTAAGACTTTGTAAATTTATCTATAATCTGTTGTGTCCGAAAACACATTTTAGAATCTGCACACAGTTTAGAGTTTGTGCATCTTTACTCCTACCTCATCTTATGTGTCTATAAAATGGTTTCCTGTTATGCTTGATATCTTTGTATAAATTTTCTTCAGTTTTTTTCTTGGTCTTATCTCATACTATATTTAATTTGTCTATCCAGCTTGTTTATTTCAGATCTCAGTTATAGAGCAACTTCTTTTCCATTGCTTATATTTTTGTCTTTAGCCTTAATTAAGTATTGTGTTCTTATGGAAGTATATCCTTATAAATTGTTTGCCTAGGTCCTGATAATAAACATTTTTTTGAATTTTTGCATTCAAATAAATGCTCTTTGAAAACTTTCCACATCCATTCGGCAATTTTCCACTGAATGCATCGCTCCTTTTAGTTTTACATGGCAACTCTTGCTTTCTTATAACTTGTCATTAATCTTCTGTGCATTGATATTTAGATTTCAGTTTGGCAGAATTATACAGCCACAATTTAACCTTTATAACCCCATGATCACTGCACATCAGTGGTGGTAACACTTTACATAAAATAACATTCATTTCCTTAGGAACACAAACGTCTGGTATGCTCTATTCCCTGGTAGGCTTTTTTTTACAGTCTGAAGCAATTATTGTTTCTGAACATATGTTGTGAATAATTTACTTACTAATATGGTTGAATCAATATTATTCCACTCTGTTTCTGGTAGATTTAAGTCCCCAGATAGACTATAGTTCAAAGTAAATCTTCTCCTACCAGGCAGTTGCACAGTCAATCACAAACCAACACAGGATTGTTTCAGGTAAGCTAACGTGGGTGCCAACACTAACCATAATTCCCATAACACAGCCACTACACAAGGTGCACTCTGGCACACACACACACACACACACACGCACACACACACACACACACACGCACACACACACACACGCATACACACACTAATGACACTACATCTAAACCCCTTAGCTGACCTTGAACCTAACCCTAAAATACATACACTACCACACAAACAGAAATCAGCAGTCACTGAGCCTAACCCTAAATCTCAAGCTCACGCAGAAACACACTCACTCTCTCCAAACCCCATCTGTCTCAACAAAGCATGCTGTCAACATTTTGATTGTTCAGCTATGTGTACATTTGATATAAAGCACCACCCCTAGCACTTGTCGACCAAATGGACATTCAGCAAAAAGCAGGGAGCAGCTATTCATATAGTACACACACACAATATATATACACACACACATATACAAACACTTGCACACATATGTATCATCATCATCATCATCTTTCGGCTTTTCCCGTTAGGGGTCGCCACAGCGGATCATCTCTTTTCATTTCTTCCTATCCTCTGCATCTTGCTCTGTCACACCAACAGCCTGCATGTCCTCTCTCACCATGTCCATAAACCTTATCTTAGGCCTTCCTCTTTTCCTCTTACCTGGCAGCTCCATCCTTACCATCTTTTTCCCAATATACCCATCATCCCTCCTCAGCACATGTCCAAACCAACGCAATCTCGTCTCTCTTGCTTTGTCTCCAAACTGTCCAACATGAGCTGACCCTCTAATATACTGATTCCTAATCCTATCCATCCTAGTCACACCGAGTGCAAATCTTAACATCTTTAACTCTGCCACATCCAGCTCTGACTCCTGCCTTTTTGTCAGTACCACTGTCTCCAACCCATATAACATAGCTGGTCTCACTACCCTCTTGTAGACCTTCCCTTTCACTCATACTGGTACCCCTCTGTCACAAATCACTCCTGACACTCTTCTCCACCCATTCCATCCTGCCTGTACTCTCTTCTTCACCTCTCTTCCACATTCCCCATTACTCTGAACT
Organism: Protopterus annectens; assembly: GCF_019279795.1. NCBI lineage: Eukaryota > Metazoa > Chordata > Ceratodontiformes > Protopteridae > Protopterus > Protopterus annectens. The sequence continues at coordinate 525,251,751 of NC_056742.1, read as the reverse complement.
GTTGATCCCAAGTACTTAAACTCGTCCACCTTTACCAACTCTACTCCCTGCATCCTCACCATTTCTCTACCCTCCCTCTCATTTACACACATATATTCTGTCTTAGCCCTGCTGACCTTCATTCCTCTGCTCTGTAGAGCATATCTCCACCTCTCCAGAGTCTCCTCAACCTGATTCCTACTCTCACTACAGATCACAATGTCATCTGCAAACATCATAGTCCACGGGGCCTCCTGTCTGATCTTGGAGTTCATGTATATGATATGCAGGAGGTGTGGGAGGGGAGTTTGCCCACTGTAAAAAAGACATGTTTGTTTAACCGACATTTAGGGGAAAAGTCAGTTTGATGTTTTAAGTTTCGCTCTTCGTGCATTCAAGGTTTTGGACTATTAATCTTATGAGACAGAGGCATATATACATACATGATATGCACGTGGCAGCACATGCATGGCTTAGCCTTTATTGGTCTACATCATGCACCTAGAAAGAGCACTAAAGCATATTAAAAGCACGTCCCCACACCCACAGCATGCCAGTTTCAGTCTCTGTCTCGCCAGTTGTTGCACCCCGAAGGTTATATTGGCAGAAGTGAGGGGCTGTAATAACAATGTTTAGATTATATGTAAATAGCCTCTACTTGTACACCTGAGAGAGAGACATTTAGTGCTGAGCTGATACCATGGTGGTACACTAATGTAGGAATTTAGTGGTAATCAAAGTCTTTCTGTCATGCTGAGGGAAGCATTTAATGGTGATTTCAGGCTGTGGAGATGTACTGAATAAGGCATTTAGTGATGAGATAAGGCTGTGAGGGAATAATTTAGTCGTGAGCTGAGGCTGTGGTGGGTCATTGAGGAGAGGTGTTTAGTAGTGATCTGTGCATTATAATCCTAGATGTGTCTGCTGTAAGACAGTCCAGTATGTGGTAAGACTCCCTTATACAGCCATCAAACATTTTTGGACCTAGGTTTACTGGTAGTCACTTACTGATCCTTGAAATAAGCCATGAACCAGCTAGATGTGTCGAGAAACCGATAGTCTGTTACTTAGTCCCACGAAATCTGTATCAGTACTGTTTTATTCAGCACAAGCGGGCATTTTCTGGTACATCAAGCAACATTACAAAATTATTTTTGCTGGTTTAGACAAAATGAGCTGAAACATATTCTCATATTTTGTGGTTTGTTTTATCAGACTCTTTTATTGTCTGTACATGGTTTTTAAAGCATGTTTGCTGTTTTTTTTTCCAGCTTCTTGGTTATAATGAGAAACCACTAAATGTGCAGTTGTTTATCGGCACAGCGGATGATCGATACTTACGACCGCATGCCTTTTACCAGGTGCACAGAATCACTGGAAAGACTGTTGCTACTGCCAGCCAGGAAGTTATCATTTCAAATACAAAGGTTCTGGAAATTCCTCTTCTACCTGAAAACAGCATGTCAGCCAGGTAACTTGTCAGCATCCTTCATGTTTACTTTTATACATTTTCTTGAACATCGGAAGGTAATTTGCAAGAAATTAACTCGTAAAAGCTGCTAGTATCATTACCTTTAATATTTTTTTCTGCTAAAATTAATTGTGCCAGTGCCATGGATAACAGTTGTTTAGTATGGGAGAAAGAACGGTATGTGGCCCTTTATAGTGCTGTATTCAAGAAAGATTTGAGAAATATGTGTGCAAAGTACTCAGGAGATGGAGTATGTTAAGAGGGGTATAATCCTTCTGTCCTTGCCACACCAATAATACCTGCTGTAGTTTTTGTCTCAGTATTGCCATTTTTAACCAGTGTCTGATGTCTTGACAATGGAGTTGAGAAATAGCCTGCAGATTCTGACAGCAGCAGGTAAATTCTGCTAGATTAAAGCAGCACCCTGTCATAAAATTCCCTTGAACTGGATGTACCTGATGGTGACTGTAAGTTACAGTTGTGGCGATAATAAACAGAAATGTTAGTGACAGTTAACTTCCATGTACAGAGCCATCTGAAGAGCCATTCAGCTTTTTTTTTTTTTTTTTTACAGATTATTTTCTTCTTTCATTTTTATCCCTCTCTGTTTATCAGCAGTCAGCCTTCCCATGAACCTCCTTGCTATTTGTTCCAAGTCTGGTAGGGGCAGTTGTAGGAAGACTTTGCCAAGCAGCCATCATGAATGTTTCAGTTTTTGCCCGAACGTTTGTATGTCACAGCAGCTTGTAGTACAATTGTTACACACTGTGTTTGTATATACAGTTGATGTCCTTCATGGATGCATCTGCAGTCATAACAACTGGGTTGTCCTGTCGTCAGGCAGCCCTTCGGTCGGCCGGATTCCAAAGTCTGGGTCCGGCTTCGGCTGATGTCGCACTTCACCCGACGTCATCTCTGCTGGTCTTCGGGTATAAAGGCATCAGCCGACGCCATTTTCCCCAGTCTTTCTTGCCGCGTGGCACCCGAAGCAGAAGCTGTTCGCAAGTGCCGGTCGGTCAGATCCAGAGATTACTACTACCGAATACTACTTCGAAGACTTCTAAAAGCTAAGTACCCTGTTGGGGACTCTTTCTTGCCTCAGCCGATGTCAGAAAAAGTCAATAACTGTTTAACTTGTGGGAAACAAATACCTCATAAAGATTTCCACTCTTACTGTTTGCCTTGTTTAGGCCCAGACCACGAAAAGACAAGTGGATTTTGCAAACCATAGACCAAGGTTATCGGTTCCACTTCCACACTTTACCAGTCAAAAGAGGAATGCCAAATCTGCCTCCAAATCAAAAAACAGAAGCTCTACAGCAGATAATGCAATTAACAAAGATGAGAGCTGTGGAAAGAGTACCAATAACAGAACAAGGCAAAGGATTCTACTCCAGACTATTCCTAGTTCCAAGAAAGGAAAAAAGTTGGAGACCTATTCTAGACCTGTGCACCTCGGATGCTCACGAATGGATGCTACACCCGGACATCTTCAAGACCATCTCAAAGAAATGGGGAATGCCACAGATAGATCTATTCGCTTCCCCTCTCAATCACCAGCTCAAGAAATTCTGCACAAGGACATTCCATCCACTTGCATGGAAAGTGGATTCGCTCTCCTTCAGCTGGAAAGGTCTAACAGCATATGCATTCCCACCTCTTCCCTTGATACACAAGGTATTACTAAAAATCAAGGAGGAATGTCCAAGGATAACCCTGATAGCTCCGAACTGGCCAAGACAACACTGGTACCCATTGCTGAGGAGCATGTCTCGGGAAAAAATGTGGTCAATACCCCTGATGCCTTTGATGTTAACTCAGAACAACTACAGCATCATGCATCCAAACCTAAAAACGTTGCAACTGACTGCATGGAACATCACATAGCAGCAACTAATCCAGATCTTTCCCAAAGGGTTAAAGACATTATCCTTGAAGCCCGCAGACCTTCAACAAGAAGGAACTATGCAGGAAAATGGAAAAGGTTTGTCATTTGGAGTGCTGAAAGAGGAAAAGATGTGTTGAATATAGATATTGCTAACATTCTGGAGTACTTGGCAGAGCTTTTACATACAGGCCTGTCCTATTCCTCCATCAAGATACATGCATCAGCTATTTCAGCAGAATACAGCTTTGATCCACCTGTCTTTTCACATCCTCTACTCAGGCAGTTCCTCAGAGGGATAAAGAATGTAAAACCTCCTAGGAAACCACCATTGCCAGCTTGGGATTTGAACTTTGTGCTAGAAAAGTTGACACTCGCACCTTTTGAACCAGCAGCAACAGCAGACCTACAGCATCTATCATGGAAAACTGCTTTCCTACTGGCAATAACCTCAGCAAGGAGGGTTTCTGAACTTCAGGCCCTAATGGCAGTACAACCCTTCCTAATCTTCCACCAAGATAGAGTGTCCATGAGGACTAATCCTACATTTATGCCTAAGGTGGTATCCAGAGTGTCTTTAAACCAGGCAATCCACCTACCTACCTTCTTCCCCAACCCACAAAACAGAGGGGAAAGAATGCTAAATACCTTGGATGTACATAGACAGCTACGCTACTACCTGGACAGAACAAAAAGTAACAGAAAAACTGACCAGCTTTTTGTAGCCTATGCAACAGGAAGGGAAGGAAAAGCAATTTCCAAACAGACAATCTCCAAATGGATAGGAAATTGCATACGATTCTGTTACTCCTTCCATGGAAAACCAATTCCACAGAACATAAGGCCTCATTCTACAAGGGCAACAGCCACTACCACAGCCTTCTTACGAGGAGTGGCAACAAAGGACATTATTGAGGCGGCTACTTGGACCTCCATGCATACATTTGTCAAGCATTATAATCTACCTCTGTATTCCAGATCCCGAGCAGGGTTTGCCACTGCTGTACTGCAAGGGATCCTAACCACACCATAATCTATTCTTCCTCCTCCCCTAGTTGGCTATGGTATTCTACCCAGTTGTTATGACTGCAGATGCATCCATGAAGGACATAGTACAGTTTTGTACCTACCATAAATGTAGATGTCCGAACTGGATAGCATCTGCAGTCAGGATTACCCTCCCTCCTTCCCCTCTGTGGTACTCCTAGGGTATTTACCCTCCTAATAGCTAGCTGGTGGGGGGAGTCTCTTAAAGTGTATTTGTTTGTATATATGTACATACATGCTTATTTTTTGTGTTTGCCTTCTATCTTTTGGAAACATTGGCATTTACCCAAAATTTAGCCTTCCAAGAGGGCAACTGGCATCTGGGGCAAGAAACACTGAGGAAAATGGCGTCGGCTGATGCCTTTATACCCGAAGACCAGCAGAGATGACGTCGGGTGAAGTGCGACATCAGCCGAAGCCGGACCCGGACTTTGGAATCCGGCCGACCGAAGGGCTGCCTGACGACAGGACAACCCAGTTGTTATGACTGCAGATGCTATCCAGTTCGGACATCTACATTTATGGTAGGTACAAAACTGTACTTTCTCATGCTTAACAAAGTACAGCACATTCTCATTAACAGACACAGAAGCCACAGCCATCTGTAGTGCATAAGAACCACTGATGACACACCTGTCATCATTACCATGTCGGAGTGTTATCAGTGAAGCCGAGGGTCTGGCTGCCTTTTCCTCCTAGGGTGACTGAGCCAGTGTTGCTCTCTCACTCCCACCACCCTCTCTGTTCAGCTGGTCAGTCAGTAATTGAACCTCAGTCTTGTAGAGGTCAGTCAGAGTTTTAACCTTTTGTGCTCCAGAGTCAGCATGCCTTTCAGGTTGTTGGTGCTAAACTCACAGGTTTTGAAAGAAAAATTGTGGGAGAATTGCCACCCCCCCCAAAAAAAAAAAGGGCCATTATGACCACTTAACTCCGATAAGTATCCATGCCCTGGTATGGTTCTTTTGTGCAGCAGCTGAAAGCTCTGACTTGCTGCAGAACTGACTTGTAGGTGATTTTACTCGGTTCTTTTGAATGATCTGTCTTGTCAGTTTTCTGTTCCATTTCTGAGAAAATATATACATTTATAAGTTATTTATATTTTTTATTGTAGTAACATGACAGGAGTTTGTTAGCATTTCTTAGTTTTATTGCTTACTTTTTTAAGGTAGCTCAGTATTACATTGTGTAGCATGAGGTCTTTTTTGCCAGTAATAGTATTTTTCTGATTGACTTGAATTGTGTTCTCACTTACTCCCTCACTTTAATTGAAAAAAAATGTTAATGTCAGAGTCATTGATCAGAGCTTGGTTTAGATGGAGGTAGTGGTTTAGGGGGAGGGGGTCCCACAAGCTTGGGTATAGATGGAGCTTTCCCTACGACCCAAGTTCAGTGATCATGCTCATAACATTAGCTGCTCCTCATAAAATCTAGATTTAACTAAACTTGATTGATGAACCCCACCCTGATTAAAGTCATGTTGATTTAGCACTGTGCCAGTAGAATGTCTGGAGTTTTGGGGGTAGCATGTAACAGTAGAATGTCTGGAGTATTGGGGGTAGTGTGTAACAGTAGAATGTCTGGAGTATCGGGGGTAGCATGAGACAGTAGAATGCCTGGAGTATTGGGGGTAGTGTGTAACAGTAGAATGTCTGGAGTATTGGGGGTAGCATGAGACAGTAGAATGCCTGGAGTATTGGGGGTAGTGTGTAACAGTAGAATGTCTGGAGTATTGGGGGTAGCATGAGACAGTAGAATGTCTGGAGTATTGGGGGTAGTGTGTAACAGTAGAATGTCTGGAGTATCGGGGGTAGCATGAGACAGTAGAATGCCTGGAGTATTGGGGTAGTGTGTAACAGTAGAATGTCTGGAGTATCGGGGGTAGCATGAGACAGTAGAATGCCTGGAGTATTGGGGGTAGTGTGTAACAGTAGAATGTCTGGAGTATCGGGGGTAGCATGAGACAGTAGAATGCCTGGAGTATTGGGGGTAGTGTGTAACAGTAGAATGTCTGGAGTATCGGGGGTAGCATGAGACAGTAGAATGTCTGGAGTATTGGGGGTAGTGTGTAACAGTAGAATGTCTGGAGTATCAGGGGTAGCATGAGACAGTAGAATGCCTGGAGTATTGGGGGTAGTGTGTAACAGTAGAATGTCTGGAGTATTGGGAGTAGCATGAGACAGTAGAATGCCTGGAGTATTGGGGGTAGTGTGTAACAGTAGAATGTCTGGAGTATCGGGGGTAGCATGAGACAGTAGAATGTCTGGAGTATTGGGGGTAGTGTGTAACAGTAGAATGTCTGGTGTATCGGGGGTAGGATGAGACGGTAGAATGCCTGAAGTATTGGGGGTAGTGTGTAACAGTAGAATGTCTGAAGTATCGGGAGTAGCATGAGACAGTAGAATGCCTGGAGTATTGGGGGTAGTGTGTAACAGTAGAATGTCTGGAGTATCGGGGGGTAGCATGAGACAGTAGAATGTCTGGAGTATTGGGGGTAGTGTGTAACAGTAGAATGTCTGGAGTATCGGGGGGGTAGCGTGAGCCAGTAGAATGCCTAGAGTGTCGAGGCAGCATGTGACAGTAGAACAGCTGGAGTGTGAAGCATAGCATGTGACAGCAGAATGCCAAAGAAGCTGATAAGTAAAATCTACAAAACAATGGTGTAACCGACACTTCTGTGTGGTACAGAAACCTGGTCAGAAAAGGCAGAGCAACTGAATCTTGAGATGATGGAGATGAAGTGCTTGAGATGGGTTGTAGGATGCACACTGTGAAACAGATGAAGAAATGAAGACATCAGGGTAGAAGCCAAAATAGCAACAGTTGCAGAGAAGGTTAAAGAGAACAGATTATAGTGGTTTGGGTATGTGTGCAGAAACGCAGGCGACGATTTGGTGAAGATTTTAAAGAGATATGAAGAGGGGAAGAGTAAACAGTGACATCCAACAAAGAGATGAATGGATTGCAAGAGAGACCTGTGACAATCAGACATGACTATTGTAAAGGCTAGGACAAGAGGCATTGAAAAGAGAGAAAAAGAGGTGACGTCACTTGATGTGACACCCCGACCCTATGTAGAAAAAGGGAATTGGCTATAATGATTTAACTCTGTGTCCAGGTGACACAAGGATAAATCATTTGTATAGAAATGTATGTGTGATATTTATTTATATATATATATATATATATATATATATATATATATATATATATATATATATAGCAGCTCTTTAGAGTTGTACTTTTAACTCCCAGTGGGTGTGGCTTGAGGATTTAAAAAAATGTAGTTATCGTGTTACAGTTCAAACATTCATATCTCTGGAACCATAAGTGTTACTAGAAAACAGTCTATTTCAAACTTTTCAGGATAAATTAATCTTTACATTGATGGCATTCATTTAGTTTGATGCTTTAAAATGGATTTTATAAGCCAAAATAAAGACAGTGAATGTTAATTTTGTAATGTTGTATAAAATAGCTTATGATGTGTGTCAGTAACCATTTAAGTAAGACACATACTGCCAGCAGGATTTTCTTCATACAGATCTGAGCTTTCATATGAGGCTATGCAGTTTTGTCTGTGTTACCTGAATGTCGAGATATTTAGAGAAATATGAAAATTTATTACAATGCAAATCATATAGAAATAATAATCAATATCTCTAGCTGTATTAGACAGACGTCAAATATCAGTACAATTATATGAGCAAGCAATATTTGTCTCCTAGAGGCATCAGTAGGAGGTAACTGCAGAAACACCTGGAGGCGTCACTAGGATGTAATGAGTGGTTGTGCTAGCTAACCTTAAAATGCAACAGTGTTGATATCCTTAATCACAGATCTATACTTCCTTACTTTAAGGTGTTCTAAGGCCTTTCTCACATCCTGGACTTTTGGTCCTGGTGTAAAACTATCCTGTGTTCATTATTTTCTCTGAAAATGTAAGTATCAGTTCCTCTAATAACCGACTCTCCAATAACAAGTATATCAGCTCTAACCA